>NW_028262347.1:70977383-71129941 GCF_047370975.1 Nipponia nippon
TTGTATTTTTATTAAAGCCTAAAATCATAGAATTTAAAAGAAGGCACCATCTGATCCTGGGACATCAGAAATGAAAATAACAATAAATGCGTATAGAACAACTCCGTGCATGAGTGTACATGTATAGTTTTAAATAGATTTTAGGTGCATCTCATGAGTTTTGGGTGGAAGAACATGACTTGTTATTTCTGGTCACACTGCATTGGCAAAGCTGAGGAGGCTTGGTAACGCTGGGAAGTTGCATCCACTGTGGATGGAAGTTGGGCTATGGTAGGACTCAGGAACCCAAGCTGCTGGCGTGGTGCTTGACCATTAAAGTGCCTTATACAAAAACGGGACCATGTCTCTGAATTTGATTTCACACAGAGTTGCAGGTGCAGTTCTGGGAGTTACGACTGAGAAGGTTATGACATGATTGAAAGACTGCGTACATAGCCACAAACGCAACTAGACTCAACAAGTTTTTTCTTGCCTAAGGTGCCCATGAGATAGTTTCCTTTCCATACAGTTTTCAGATCAACATATGCAATGTGCAAGTTCATAATTGCTTAAGTCCATGAGAGATGTGGCAGATCTACAGCTGTGTTACTTGAAGCTATGATTTTGCCTTAAGGCACCCCAAACCCTGTGGTAATATCAGCATTCGAAGCACACATACTACCAAATCAAAGAGGACTTTCCCCAAGCTTATAACAAGTAAAGTCAGGGAAGGCTAATGATAATAAAAAGGGAGAGTAAATCCTACCTTTATTGTGATCATTAGTCAGCCAGCGGTGGCTTTCATACTGAGGCAGACACAACGGTTTGCTCAGATATGCTGGCACAAGGAGAAGTCACCTACCGTAGGAGACCTTATGCAGCTCCCCTGGAGCACTGAGGAATATGGCTGAAGGCCTTCAGATGCAGTCTGACACTGAGCAAGCAGTTTGATGGCTACTGTCAGATACTGAATAAAAATCTGCTTAGAAAAAGCAGTTAACCCCACAAAGCTCGTCAGGCGGACTGTAATGGCTTCTTAACAGTTTACTAGCACACCACACAATAGTATAAGGCAAAGTGAGACCATAAATACAACCAAACAAAAACAGGCTTTAGAAAGGCAGGGTTCAATTACTTGGGTTGAATTTTGCCCAAACTCCACGCATGCTGCAGAAATCGCTGCAGAGTAATAGATGAGATATGGAGAGAACAGAATATAAATGATGTTCCAGTCAACACACACTTTTAAAGCAATTTTGAAACCTTTATTATGGATGCTTTGGATAATATTCTGTTTTAATTGCCTCATACATTTATCCCATGACCCACTCCTGATTTCATCGCCTTTGTTTAGGATCTTGCCTCGAAGACCTATGAACCTCTTGTGAGATGTTTCTTCTTCTCAGACAGCTTTAAGTAAATTGAAGGAGTTGAGGACAGTGACTCCTCCCTCTAACTCACCAAAATATCCCAAACACTATGGGACATACTGCATATGTATCTACAAAGTGGGAAGGATCTTGTACAGTTTATAGCATATTGCTGTTCTTGTGTGCCATTCTCCCTCCACCATGTGAGGAGTTTTGAATTTAAAATTGATTCTTCTAAATGCTATCTTGAACCATTAGCTTATTAAAATCTCTTAGGGTTCCTCACCTTGGAAGTTCACTGCAGATGTATGTATTCAGAAACAAATATTTTCCCCTTTTACTAAATAAATAAACAAAGGTTTGGTATGTGGTTTTCAGACAGTACTGAAGGATGTCCTTCCAGAAGTCTGAAAGACCTTTTGTACTCCAAAATAATCCTGTCTGGAAAAGAGGGGATGAGAGATTTCAGAGGACATCCACCATATGTGTAATTTTTCCAGGGAGAAACAGGGCAAAGATGTGGATTTTAACCCAAGGGCTTATGAAAGTTCATAGTGTTTGGTATCCTCTCTCTCATTGGTGCAGCAATTGGGAGGTAGCATCGCCAGCTGTGTGACACACATCTTGGGAAGTATTGAATAGAAATGGTTGGGGCACGGAAAAAGTACTTAGGAAAACTCCTGGCTGGAGGTCACTGCCTCTCACCAGACCTGGATGGTGGAGGGGTCTTTGAGAGCATCATCCCTGTAAGGGCCATGCTACCATCAACTTGTTGGGCTTTTTTCAGCTGTAACTGGAGAAGCCACACCAGGATCCCACTGCATGCTCCACCCCTGTGTCTCTTCAGGCAAGGGATGTTTTGCCTTCACTGGGTGGCTGTTTGCCAAACCTCTGCTCCCCGAGAAGTGTCCCTCCCTCCTCCCCAGCCCTGTGCTCCCGACTGTAGCCTCCTAGCCCAGGAAGCACTGTGCTGCCATGGCTAGGGACAGTCCGCAGGCTTTGTACTAACCCAGCAACACCTCAGGGCATGTCAGACTTCATCTGGACTTGGTTTGGCCTGCCTGGAATGATGTTTTCTCTTGTTTAGCTGCAGCAGCAATTTTCTAATGTCCACGTAGCTATTGTCTAATTTGCTTAACTTTTGCTTAGCTCTAGAGTTGAGCAAAATCATACGGCAGAATCATATGACATAACAATATGGCATAATAATTTTTATACAGCTAATACTAATGAGCTGATAGTCTGTGTATTATGACATATTTATAACCCTAGTATAATTATGTAGGAGGACAGCGAAGCCTCCGAACTGGGGACACGGGATGCCACCCAGAGAAGTACAGGCACGGGATGATACCGGAGACTTCAGGGTGATAAACCATTCACCTGCGGTGAACAAACTGGGGTCAGACACAGCCCTGGGGTGGTCCGGCAGGGCCATGGGACGGGGGGCAAACAGGTGGACTCAGCTCAGGGGGGCCCACGGCTGGGCATGGCAGGGCTGTGGGGAGCTGGAGACCAGCCTTGCTGCGGCGGCTCTGGTATAGGGACCGATGGCCCTGGGGGGCTGAAATGGGGTCCTGGGCCATGGGCTGGGCAGGGACAGTGAGGGCTGGTGGTGCTCCCAGGGCCAAGACACATAGGACACTGATGTCTTATGAGAAACCTGCTACCCACTTTGATCATAAGGAAGACTCGTGCCATCGCCTCCAGGATGCAGAGAGGCAGAAAGGAGAGTAACACTGGAAAAGCAGGGGTAGATTTGTGAGGTTGGTTTTCCTGTATAACAATTTTTAACCATTTTATTAATAGGACTTATATTAATTAGATAATTTGGACTGTGAATATTTGTGTATTGGAATTGTACTACTACTAACTGTGCGTTGTATATTTGTTAGCCTGTTAAGATTTTAATTAGACAAAAAAATTCTTGGCTTGTAAGTTCCCCCTTTGCCAATAAAAAGATTTTGCACATAAAGCCCTCTCCATCAGTCCTCCCCTCTTTCCCCTTTCTTCCTCTCCTTTTTATGTGATTCCCCATCACTTTGCCCACCCCTTTGTAAGTAAGTGCACTCATCAGCACCCACTGACACAGTGATGGGCCAAAAGCATTTTTGTCCTTTCTAGCAGCAGTAATATGCCAGGCACTTGACCTTTCTGGTGCCAGAGGGCCAAAAAACAGAGGTGGGTTCTTCAAGACCGACAGACCCTGGCCTCTATATGTCCATCACTGGCACACCATGAGTGTGAGACTTGCAGAGCTGACTCTCCCCCATTCCGCTATGAAGCCAGGCAGCGCCGGGGCCTCTCCCTCCCTCTGTGACCCTACACGAGAAACACAAGGGAGTGTGAGGGGAAGGGGTGCAGGGTAGGAAAAAGCCATCGTGCTAGGCTGCAGGTGACAGGCACATCAGCAGAAAGGCTCTCACACGGCAGCTTAGCATCATGGTCCATCCCTGCCTCTGTATCCAACCACCACGAAAGTGGGAGAAACCTGAGCTGCCTTCCCTCCTGACCCTTCACAGGCATGCTTTTCAACAAGTTGAAGGAAGAAATCGAGCTTACATGCAATGATAATCACCCTGTTTGTTTACAGAAACATTTTCCCACATCTTTTGTGATGTCAGTTTTTAAAAGGGTGAGATTTTCAAGGCTGGGACTTGTCCTCACACATATATGTATACGGTGCCTAGCACAGCCAGGGCTCCATGCTGAGAAGGGACTCTGTATCCTACTAAAACAGGCAAAATAATAACAAAACTAATGTCAGTCCTTCCTCTTTACACAACCCTCTGTTAAAAGAATAAGCAAGCACTTGGCCAAGAGAAGAATTTCTTCTTCCTCTGGAGTGGTGTCAGCCAGCAGAATTCACAGCTCCAAAGGGCAGAGACACCCGGACTACTGTTGAATTTAAAAAAGGGGGGTTGAATGGTCTCAATCAGGCGATGCTTGTGGCTGGTGCAGCTGTATGGAGACAAAAGGAAAAACTGAGAAGGACTGAAACTCTTATAATGTGACATGGATGACTTAACCCCTAAAATGAACAAACTAAGGATTGGGAACACACTCGCGAATATGGATATTTCTGGACTATAAGAAAAACAGGAAGAGAAGGAATTGAGTTAATCCCGAAATAAAATAAACAAACAAACAGTTACTGGAAATAACTGAATAGATAATCCGAGAGACTCCCTGGAGGGACCATAAGAGCTTTCAGATTCACAACCATAAGACAGCGACACATGCCAGAAATGTGCACAGCAAGGCATTGCTAGCCTACCTGGTCTAACAGAAACCTATTTCAACGATTTGTAACCCAGAAAGTATTTGTGGATTTGTGGGATTTGAAAAAAAACATAGCAGGTTTATGACTGTGTTCTCCTTGCATTTAAAACTTGGAGGATGTTTGTTTTTTTTTTTTGATGCAGGTGAAGAAAGTGAACCTTGGATGTCTGGAATATCCCACCTTCTCAGTCTGAAAACAAAAGCAAAGCGAACACAAATGAGATAGTTGATGGGATTTCCACCCAAAAAGCCTGAATCTCTTTTGAAAATGAATATGCTTAAATGCTCTTATTTTTTTACACTTCTGGTCCTTTGCTCTTTGTCTTTATTGCAAAGTGAAACTTATTCCTAATTTGTTTTGATAACAGTTGGACAAATTATTTTGCTCCCTTCTTTTTAAGCATATTCACACATTGTACAAGCTGCAGGAAATGGCAATAATTTTGTTGTAAGACTGCTCCTAATGTTCCCTCAAAATAGAGGCTCTACGACACTTTAAAATGGTGCTGTATCTGCACAAAAAAAGAAGCGCTCTTTCTAATGTGTATCATATGCAGCCATAGCAAAACAGAATAAGGGTAAGAATAAGCATATCTCAGATTTCTTTTCTTTTTAAATCAACACAGACTTTTATAGTCCTGAAAGAAAGTGCAGGTCCATCACAAGGGCATGTGAGTAGGCAGGCTCTGGTTTTGCACACGCGCCCGCAGGAGAGGCTGCTTTCCCTTAGCGAGGCACTGTGGCCAGCTTTGCATTTCTCTCTTGTTCTCTGCCTCCAAATTCTACCCTGCCCTCTGGAGAAAGTGAATAGTGATGTGGAGGAGAGTGAAGCACGGTGAAGATTTATTCAGGTGTAATTACAAGACACTCTGAGATCCTGAGATGAGAATTGTGATAAAACCGAATCCAAAGTCTGCTGAAGCCAAAAGGATATTTTCAATTTATGGGGGATTGGAGCAGGCCCATACATACTGAAAAATTACTACTGAACTTTACGGAGTAAATGACTGTTGCAACAGATAAATCAGGGTGCGCATAGTACTACAAAACTAGAATTAATTATCCTTTCATGTGCCTCTGTTCTGTATTATTCCAAAGAGATACTCTTGATATCCTCATCTAAGTTATAGGCTGTTAAATTATCAGCACGAAGACTGCAATAACTGAAAACAAATCAGGAACAATGGCTTGAGCTTCCCTGTCTGTGAGAACAGGGCAAATGGCAAAGACTGTTTTTCAGTGCTGCGTTGAACATAACATATATAACATCTGACAGCAGCCCCAATCAAATCACTATAGCACGGAGAGACAATACGCCCCCAGTGTCAGGCTCTGTGTGCTGAGAGCAATTTTCAATTAACTTTCCTCATTTACGAGGTAGATGCTAGAGCAGTTTTGAAGGAATCCAAAAGCTTAGTGGTAAATGAAAAATCCTTGTGTGCTTCATTCAATGCGCTTCTCCCAGGAAAGCAGGGAGAGACAGTTTGACAGCTTATTTCTTTAGTGGAGAGACAGACAGACATGTTATGTTACCCAATTGTGTCAGCACTCTCCATTCACTGGCAATTGAACACACACAATAGGTAAGGTTGTCCTAAGGGGACACAGGAGTTTTCCTGCAACCCCCCGTGCAGTTTTCTTGAGGAGCTACCGGCCAAGAAAGCTGAAGATTTTAAAGAAAATTTTGTGTTTATGAGTTCATCTTCTCAATACGCAGTTAGCTCCCGTTGGACACTGATGTGACTGGCACTGGCATATACTCCAGGATGTGGGCTGAATGAACTTTCCCATTTCAAGCAGATACAAACTCCTCCAGTTCAGACTGTGGGTTGTTTTCTCCACACAGCAGTCTGCCCACTGCAGTGACTCTAGCTGATGGCCACTCATGGCTGAATCTGAGATTTGGTGGACCTGATTCTTGTTTACTCTGCTATAGCACTGTAGTTTCACCATTTCATAGAAGCATAGAATCATAGAATACCAGGTTGCAAGGGACCTCAAGGATCATCTGGTCCAACCTTTCTAGCACAATCTAGATGAGATGGCCCAGTACCATGTCCAGCTGAGTCTTAAACGTGTTCAGCGTATTGGAGTCAACCACTTCCCTGGAGAGATTATTCCAATGATTGACTGTTCTCATGGTGAAAAATTTACCTCTCGTGTCCAATCGGAATCTCCCTGGGAGTAACTTGTACCTGTTACACCTTGTCCTCACCATGTGACTCCTTGTAAAAAGGGAGTCTCCATCTTCTTTGTAGCTCCCCTTTAAGTACTGGTACATGGTGATGAGATCACCTTTAAGCCTCCTTTTCTCAAGGCTGAACAAACCCAGCTCTCTCAGCCTATCCTCATACAGCAGGCTTCTCAGACCCTTGATCATCTTGGTGGCCCTTCTCTGGACCCCCTCCAGCCTGTCCACATCTTTTTTGTATAACCGGGACCAGAATTGTACATGGTGTTCCAGGTGCGGCCTGACAAGCGCCGAGTAGAGTGGGATAATGACTTCTTTATCTCTGCTGGTGATGCCCTTTTTGATGCAACCCAGCATCCTATTGGCCTTCTTGGCCACAGCAGCGCATTGTTCACTCACGTTGAGCTTCCTGACCACCAGAACCCCCAGGTCCCTTTCCACAGAGCTGCTCTCTAGCCAGGTGGATCCCAGTCTGAGCTCCACTCCTGGATTATGTTTTCCCAGGTGCAAGACCTTACACTTGTCTTTGTTAAACTTCATAATGTTCTTGTTAGCCCACTCTTCCAGCCTATCCAGATCTTCCTGCAGGGTGGCTCTCCCTTCCAGAGTGTCTACTTCCCCACTCAATTTGGTGTCATCTTTTCATTTACTTATATGGGTATTTTATTTATTTATGTATTTACACTTGACAGCCCTGTAAACCTGCAAGAGCTGGGGTAAAAGAGGCTTTAATATACATGAGAACCAGAACATTACAGATTCAAACAATAATTCAGTTTGGAAGGGACCTCTAGAGGTCATCTAATACAATCTCCTGCTCAAAGCAAGGCTAAGTTCTAAGTTAGCTCAGGTTGCTCAGAGACTCCTACAGTTGAGTTTTGAGTATCTCCAAGAAATGGAAATTCCATAATCTATCCGTGATTTTTTTTCCCTTTCATCTACTTGGAATTTCCCATGTTCCAACATATGCCCATTGCTTCTCATTCTTCCCTTGTGCACCTCTGAGCCACATCTGACCCTGTCTCCTCAGCACACTTTTGCTAGGTAGTTATAGACAGCAATAAGGTCTCCCCTAAGCTTTCTCTTCTTAAGGCTGAAGAAACCCAGCTTTCTCACACTCTCTTTGTGCATCATGCCACCCAAATAAATCATCTTAGTGATCTTTCACTGCACTTACTTCAGTTTGTCCATATTGCTCTTGTATTCTGGGGCCCAAAGCCAGACACACTGCTCTAGACATCGTTTCACAAGCATTACTGGAGAAGCAGAATCACTTCTCGTGATCTGCAGCTACCTTCTTGTTACTACCACCTAGTATGTGCTCAGCCCCCATTTCCCTGGGGCACACTGCTGATGCATGCTCAAACCTGGCTGTCTATCAGGACCCCCAAGTCCTTTATGGCAAAGGTACTCCCTGGCCCAGTCAGTCCCCAGCTTTGTCACCAGCTCTACAGCCCTAGAGCTATTTTATGTTTGGTCATATTTTTCAAGCATTTGCACATTAAATTCAGCTGTTGTTTTGCATTTTGCATTTGATTTTAAGCAACCTGGAGCAGGGTCAATGCGTGTCCATTGTTTAGCTGCTGTGTAACCCTGGTTTGAGTACTTTCAAGCATTTCTGTTCTACAAAATAATAACAGCAATAATATGGTAATGTCTGCAAAATCTGTGAGTGAGTAAAAGAAAAATAACAAGCAAAAGAGAATACATGATATATTCTTGTTAATAATACATTATGATTATTGCTTATATGGTCTATTATTATTATAGTAACCCTATAATCCTAATAAAGAACACAGCAGTGTAAGAAAACAGTTCACAGAGATCTTTGGGAGCGAAAAGGATTAATATAAATGTAAGCTGTTTCAGCCTTGGGTTTCACTGACTATTGCGTCCATTTAACTGTAACCCTTCCAGCTCTTCTATCTCCTTTACTTAAAATACACATCCAAGATGTAGTTAACATATTGATGTAAAATGCAAACATGGTGAATTCACTTCCACATCCAACCTTTCTCTCCCTCATCTGTAAGCTGCTTTTTAAGACCACCAACACTGATTTGAGGGGCCTTCTCCCTGACCAGTCCCACCAGTCTTCTCTCCTCATATCCCAACAGCTTTATGACCCAAACTTTCTTTTGCAGTTCAAAAATAAATCCCAAGGCTTGAAATCTCTTTTCTTTTTCAAATTGCCAGATTTCTGAACTCTGCTGGCTATGAAATCTGGCTTACCATACATCCCCGTTCAACACAAAAGTTTATGTTGACAAGTTAGGGTATTTATTTATGCAGTAGACTGCATAATTGTAATGCAGGACTGCTGTGCAGCGGCATGGTAGCATCACTGTCTTTTTATGGAATATGAAGGAATTAATTGCATAGTTTAGAACGAACTTGATTCTCTGGGTATGAATAAAATTCTTTTGCTGCCCAACACAGGAACAGAGTATTGTTCAAAGCATGTTTATCCTGGTGAAAATATATTCATTTTTCTGAGTAACAGCTATAACAGAATGAAGGTCTTTTTAGTAGTAGGCCTGTTTTTCAACAGAAGCCTTTCCTCTTATCAACATCTTTTAATAAAGTTTTATTTTCATATTAGGAAGATTTCATTGCTGTTATTAAACAAGACTTTATGGGCTAAGGGTTGGAATAAAGTGAGACAGAACTCGATTAATTGATGGCAAGATTGAAGTTTTTGACTGCGGATCTCACAATACATTGGAAATAAATAGCTCAGTCCCCCATCATCATTTGTCAGCAAGTGATTTGCTACATTTTTCATCCTCATTGATATATTTCATTGAGTTTACAATGTTATATTGACCTTATCTTTGTTCTAGTCATCAATTTCTATCCTTAAGATATTTAAGGATATTAAAT
Source organism: Nipponia nippon (assembly GCF_047370975.1). Taxonomy (NCBI): domain Eukaryota; kingdom Metazoa; phylum Chordata; class Aves; order Pelecaniformes; family Threskiornithidae; genus Nipponia; species Nipponia nippon. The sequence goes on from NW_028262347.1 coordinate 70,987,089, forward strand.
CTTTAGAGTTATGGCAGTAGACCTTTCTCTTCAGAGAATTTATTATTTTATACTAGAGGAATGTGATTTTTTAATGACCTGCATTTTAAATTATTTCTCACTTGTAGGCAGTTTTGACCATATAGTAATAAAAATGAGGTACAGGTCTCCTCCTGGGTCCCAGAAGGAAAGCAATAAACTCTAACAGCTAACTACCTACACTATTACTGTTTGCATTAACTTAAACTGTGGGAATATGCCAAAGAAATTGCACTTGATTTCTCATTAAGTCGCCTAAATTTTAGTATGCTTTATTTTACCTCGTTGGGGCTCATTCTTGGGTTTGAGTTTGTTTTGTTTTGCTTGGAGCCCTGTATTGATACTTAGAAACAGAAAAAGTTGGCTGTCGGGTATGTTTTTATAGGTCACAACAGGGGGTAATTTAGAATCGCCTTTTCTACCACTGAGTCATCTTTTGGACTCAAATGAAGATCCGCAGATACCTTCTTCTTTCTACCAACAGCCAACACTTCATTTGCTCAAGGGTTGTTCTTGCATCCTGCGGATTCCAGGCCTGTGTTGTCACAGCTGCACTTATTACAACAGGAAGTTTGTCATTTAGTTAGATATAAAACAGAAAGGAATTTATTTAGCTTACAGAGTTATAAAGCCAGAAAGTATTGAGCTTCTAAACTGAAATATCATCTAGGGCATTAAAAGCACACAACAGTCCAGTGTAGAGGAATTTGGATATTGAGCAGTCCAGAGGATGATCTCCTATACAGAAGCTCATCTGTTTTGTATCTTTCAAAGCTACCTTCTTCACTTCCAATACTGCATAGATGCTGTATAGTTGCTTGTATGGATGGCCACTATACTGAGGCTTGTGAGGTTGCCTAAGCTCCTGGACAGGGAGATTTCTCTTCCAGCCTCTTTAAATGCCTTTTGGGCTTTTTCAAACAAGGAGATCAGAATAAGAGCAGCAGCTCCGCAGCAGAATCCCTTCAAGTGTCAGAAAGTTTTCCTGACTTCTTACACACTACCCGATGCAGTAGGGAGCCCTGATAATATGACATAGAAGCACAAAACACAGATATTAGTGTTATGCTCTCACAAGTCAAGATTTATTTTTCCATTTTACAAATGATGGCCATATTTCAGTGACAGTGCTCTTTCCAGTTGGTTCTTTATGGAACTTTATGCGCATAGGAGGGACATTCATATTAGCTGTCAGTGGGTATCAGCATATAGATATTGATCACTAGATCCGTTTCTCAAAGATATGAACACTTAAACCCAAGCTAGCTCACAACCACTGCCCAGACCATAACCCTCACAGCACTGAGGATGAAGTAGCCAAAATTGTAAAGATTTAACTAACTGGTGAGTTCTGAACCTTTGAGTTTTGTAATTGTCTGGTACATTTGGCTCCCGGTACATCTGGAAAACCTCCTATGTATATTCAATATTTGGGTCCTACACCTAAGACATGGAAAAGACCATTGTAGTTGCATTAGGACAGACAGGCCACTGCAGGTCCAGAACAAAACAAAACCCAGCACTCTCCTACTACAGCTGCCACCACCGTCTTCTACCCAGTTCTGGAACCATATGGCTGTTCAGAGGAACAAATCTTTATGCATCTTAGTCTTTGCCACTTTGGGATCCACAATAGTTCCTCCTTATCAGTGGTTTCAACTTAGTACAGCCTAACCCCTGTCTCCCCAGACAGACCTTCAACTCTTGCTCAGTACAGCAGTTAGGTGGCTGGAGAAAGGCAGCTTAAGGATGGGGTGGGGTGAGGGGGTGGGGGCATCTTCCTAGGGCTTAAACAGTTGTAAGGGTTAAAAAGGAGGCAAAGGAATAAACAAAAGACATGAACATTTGATACTGGAGAAGAGCCTGTTTGTTTTTAATACACCAGAGAAACAGATGAAGCACAAAACAGCCATGTGAAAAAAATGAAGTTAGCTTGCAGAGCTGACCTTGGCAGCAAAGCAACAGAAGCCCGAGAGATGATATCAGCTTTGCATCCAATTTCTGTGAGACTGAAAACAAAACAAAACAATGTTAGAAGAAAACTGTCCTTTTCCTCTTCATTTGCAAGGATTTGAAACAGACCCCTCTTGAAACAAATGTGTAAACATACAGTCTTATCAATATCAGAATTTTCACACATTTTTCCAACAGTATTTATTATCCTGGACCATGCTGAGTGTGAACCAGAACAGTCTCCAAAATAAAATCATAAATCCAATCTAGAGGTACCTTAGACCATATTATTTAAATTGAATTGTCCAATGTCTAAGAAGTTTCTGGAAAAACAAGGATTCCATCAAGAGTATTAGAACTTCATTTGGACACATTTTGAAACAAGAAAAAATGTTTCAAAATAATAAAAATAGCTTATATAGGTAAGGTATGGCTGTGTTCTCTTGGCTAGAAAATATCAAATTAATTTGCAACAAATGTAGACTAAAAAATAAAAAAAAATTAAATCAATCCTATTTTGTTCTCATATAATACCTTACAGTGCCTTACAAATATAATTTAACTACGTTCAGAACTTAATGAAAGAGACAGCAAGTATCTGTCCCATTCCACTGTAGGAAATAGAAAGACAGATATCACACATTCTTTAAATATTTATTCGCGCTATAAAAAGAAATTAAAAGACCATATGCAAAATTCGTATCTGGTCTCGTGTCTATATTTCAGGTATTTACTATGACAAGTCTGGGGGTTAAATTCTATTCATTCATAACATCCTTTGCCAAAACATAGCACGAATATCAATATATATTGCCACATTTTCCTAGTTGTTCCTCTTTCAACACAGGACAGCCATTTACGAGATACAGTAAGAACTTAACCTAATGTAGCACAAGCTGGTGGTTCCCAAAGCTGGTGTGTGATCTATCTGGAACAGGAGGAGGCATTTGATACTGAATTCCAAAGAGATAACGTTGAAACAGAAGCTTATACACAAGAGCAGTATTTTCAGTTGCAGAATAAGGAGTTGGAGGTTCAGCGTGACCTTGCGGCACTCTGCGATGCTGTGGCACACATGGCACGCTTCACCAGAACATCTTCTGACAGCAGCTGGACCGAGCCCACCGAGCCCAGGGTTTAGGTCAGCATGGCAAAACAATGGTACAGCAGGACAGATGTTTGTAGGCACACTGATACTGTCCTTGTAGTTCTTTTCAAATGTTATTTATTTTACCATATCAGTTTAGTATGGGATGCTACAAGAAACTGATGTCCTTAACTTAACCACAAAACAGAAACAGAATGGACACAGAGTCTGCCTGAAGTGAGGGAAATGTGTTGAAGGCATAGGGATTTCTCTTTCTATATGCATTGAATCATTGAGAAACTACCAGCAAGTATGCTAGAAAACTGTTTTGCATTATCTAGAATTTGCACACCAGATAAACCTCCACAGCTTTTGAAATTTTTATCGCTTTATTAATAGCTGTATTTCTTATATGCAGATAAATGAATACATCTACAGGCTTCAAAACCAGGATCCCCTTCTGATAACCACTCAATATGCATCCTCACTCATATGATTTTCCTTTGCAAAGTGTTCTGTTATGAGAGCAAAGGTGACAGAATCTGTCCCACTGTAACAATCTCTTTATAGTGAAATAGAAGCAAACCTAAAGAATCCCATTTTACAGATGCTATATGAGGCAGAGAGAGTATATGATTTGACAAATTGCACAGAAAACACAAGAAAAACGTGAAAATAAACTGCAGTTTTGCTGAACATCTAGTTGAGCCTATGCAGCCTTCCACAACTGATGACAGCCGGGTTTGTACTGGTAGCAGGTAACAAAAGCCGCTGCCCGCTAACAAATTATCAGAAGTCGTGAGTTTCTTTCTTATCACAAATTCAAAATGGATAATGCATTTGTTATTGTTAATGTTATTCGTGTCATCATGGCTCCCAGAGAATAAAAATCCCATGACACTGAGATCATGGGAAAGATTGAAAATAACTCCCTTCACAAGTGAATCACAAAACTGGAATCTTTGAAACGTCTTTGAGGGTAGACTGTTTTATATTTAAATTACAAAAAGTTATCCCAGAAAAATTTGATATCTAGAAAAGAATCTTCGGCAAAATTGCTAGTTGTAGCATAATCACAAGTTATGCAGTCTAGCTGTGAAATATTAAATAAAGATATTTTTAGTTTCCCTTTAACTTAGAGCCCTTAAGGTGCACTTAGGTTCATTTCTCTTTTTCCTCTGTGAGACCTAATAACTTTACAAAAGTGAAGTTTGATCTTCTTCAAGATCTGAAGTATCAAGTAAAAACATGAAATACTGGAAGTTTGAAAATGAAGCTGCAGCCATCAGTAGTGTTATTTCACTGTTGCTAGCCAAATAGGAGGGTGAGTATGAAAGCAAGCACCATTGGGAAAAAAAGGCAGTCTTTGCTTTCTCTCTTAAACTAATCATACAAATATCAACGGGCAGAGTCCTCTTGTTGGCCTACTACAAGGCAGAAAAATAAAAGCAAAATAAATGAATCAAGAGTCGTGGGGTTGGTTGTCAGTTGGTTTTGTTTAACACTTCCCCTTTTTTCCTTCCTACTCACTAATAAAATGGAGCAAAGGCTGCTCTATAGATCGGGTGATCGTCAAGCTGCTACCTGATTCCTAGCATTGCCTTACCACCTGGAACACAGCTCACTGCTTATAAAGACAAGATAAATCTAGTTTTCTGCAAGAGTCCCTTCACACAATGATAGGCACTCTATTGCAAATGTAAATCTTGCATAAAACCATTTCTTGAGCAATCTCAGCATGAATCAGCAGCTGCAGGGGATTATCTCCATCAGGATACGTGGAAAGGCAGAAGAGGCTGTTTCTGAAGGGCGTTTAATATGTAACATAAATCCTTCTCTGTTAGGAAAGATTTACTTTATAATTTGAATCAACTCAGTTCTAGTGGAAAAAAGTCTTTCACAAGAAAGGTCTGGCGCTGTATCTAAAAGTACTCAAATCTCAGAACTAACATCATCTTTTTCCAACTGGCAAACTCCAAAGTTGGAGTCCAGAATGTCATAAGTGTCCCAAAATGAACAGCACGATTCTTTTTGGTGCAAGTAACTTTTAAATGATTGTGGGTTTGTTCATTCTAGATTGTAAATTAATCTCAGTAATCTTAGTTTACAGTTCCACATTTCTGATATAAAATAAATGATTTTTGTACCATGAAAATGAGGGAACATTCTACAGGGAAGACAGGTAACTTTGGAAAGGATATGAGGAGTGGTTTTATGGTTCAGGACTGCTGAGTGTGTGATCGCCTTGAGGAGATTACTCAGTAGTGAAGACCCTCTGCCAAAAATATCTGTCTTCAGTTTTAGTGTACTTTGTCCTGGACACTCTGAGCTGCTTTTCTGAGAAGGATGCAGCTCTGCAGCTGTAGTGCAGATAGTGATGCCCTGCCAATAGGAATAGATTAAAACTTGGTGATGGCTTTGAAGATTAGGATCTGACCCTCAAATTGGCAGCCGGAGTAGACCTGAAGCTAGCAAAGATCAGTGCATAGCAGAATAGCTGCAGCTCTTAAACCCCTTGAAAATTAGACAGTTGCATTCTTCAGCAGCAGAAGCCCCAGTGTTGTCTTTACCTTTGGACAACCTCTGTAACTGACAGGCAGAGTCTCTTCTGACAGGATACAGGGAAATGAGGTCAAGTTTAAGGATGAGGTTTTGCCACGCTGCCAATGAGGTAATGAATAGGCTGATGCTTCTGACCACATTAACATCTGGATGGAAGGAAGAAAATATATTCTAGCTACATAGGTCAGGTCTGGGAGGCAGCTACTGTTATTCTGGCATGGCACACTATTAATCTGAGTAACTGGTTCCTCATTCAAGCATTAAATACTGTGGAATTTTTGATGCTGAATTCTTCTGTGGAAAACTTTATATCCAAACAATTATACCTGATGTATGGTTGATATCACTCCATTTTCCCAAGTGGTATCACGTATCGACTGAAGCAGGATTTCTGTCTAGGACAACTTAGCAGAAAAGGGCTTCTTGCTCCTTACTGATCTCACAACGCTGTTGATGGGGACCGACTGACTTCGTGTAACACTGCGTGGCCAAATCGTACATTTTTCCTGTTCCGCTTTGTGATGTAAAAGGGTTTTCTGCATCAATGATCAGACATGTCATCAAAATGCCATCAAAAGACTGAATATTCACATACAGTTTCTATCCAGTGCCACGAGAAAGTCTTGCCCTTTCTTTGCATCATTGCTACCCTCTCTGTATCTTGCTGATATCCCATTAATCCAGCAGCAGGAACATATGCAAGACTTACTACTTATTGACAATGAATTTTGTCTAACAATAGGAGGATGAAATAGTGCGATAAATGGAGAGGCTACCAGTATCCATTGTTACCCTGATGCTCCTACTGCTTTCATGAAATTCATGGTGGTCTTATTTCTCTGAAGCTCATAATTTCCATTAATAAACATATGCTTCTTCAGCAGTCAGAAGACATGCCAGGCTAGTTTTGCAGATTGTCATGTTTTGGAGCCCAAATATGAGAGCTTCATGTGTCTAAAACTAACTCAGAGAGGTAGGAATCCCCTGTCCCCTGGGAGTGCCGCTCCTACTTGGCAGATATTGCCTGTAAAATAGGACAGATAGTAATCTCAGATATCACTCCTGTGCTTGGATCACACGATTAGTACAACAGGATAAAAAGCTGAGAGATCTGCTTAAATGAGAAGTGGCACTAGGTGACCTAGGTTTGCAAAAAATGTTACTTGAAATAGAGACACTGTGTGTCTTCCATTTCTTCTAACAAAAGAAGAAAAGCTGGACACAATCTGAAAATGCACTCCATGGTTGTATAAATCCACTATAACTTCTTCAATTGTCTTAATGCTCTGTGTATCAACTATCGATTCAACTACCATACATCTTCTCCCTAGTGTGCTACTGTGCCTCTTTCTAATTATTTCCATATGTATACATTTAGCAGATGAGTTTCTCAGGCTTCTGGAAGAAAAGATCTCAAATTTCTGAAAAAAAAGGCCTAGAGAGGGGATGGTATATATTCTGATGGTGGCTTCTTGGAATCACAAAAAAACCAAAACCAAAACCAAATCCAAACTTCAGGGTATTTAGGCAGGCAATTGTCTTATATCTTTAAGCAAAACATAAAATCAGTAGGCACCATCTTTGCTTCAATTAACTAATTTTTATATAGTGTTTAAGTCTACCTAATAAAGATTGTGGAAAAAGAATTAAGTGCCCAATCTCCTTTCACTAAAATCATTGTACAAACGCCCACTGGCTTGACTGGAAACAAGTCTGGACACGTTTCAGTTATCACTAGAAATAGAAAGGCTTGATTTTTTTTGGTCACTGGTTCCATAACCATATCCAAGCTTACTGGAAAATACTCATAGTTTTTTTATAAGTAGTTTAAAAATCTGGAATATCACATGTATGTTTTCCAAATTATTTTGAATTATTTTAATGCAGCAGCTAGAAAACACTTAACTGCCAGGACCAGCTACACAATTTTGTGGGAAGCAGTTAATGCACATAAAATTTCTGTAAAGGGGATAATACTGGAGAAACTTCCTTCAATTCTGAACTGAGTGTAATATAATATAAGCTCTTTACCTTTGGTAGATGAATGCATTTGAGATGAAATGACAAACATTACTGTCATCTCTCCACCCAGAGCAGGTATGAGAGCTGCAAAGGCAGTGACTGCAACACTCCGCACTCCCTGCAGTGCCCTAGCAATGCCTTTGGTTCTGTTCCTTTGCCTTTATGTCTTAACTCTCAGCTGAGACTGCCTACAAAGCACCTAGCTAAAATTACTTTTCTTAACCAGCAGACATCTTAGGGAAGTGGGCAAAACTGCAGCATGACTTCTCCTGGTTAACTCTCTTTGGGAGTGTGCCTATGTTGATGGTTCAGGTAAAGCTGTTTTATAAGAGAGTAAGTGGGGAATAAACACACTACTGGGAAAGACATTGAATGACCTCATTGAATGAATTTTTTTTGTATGATAATGCAGAAATTATGAGGAAAAGTAGGCAAATGACATTTGTTTTAAACAGTGTTTTGCGACTACTCTGTATATGAAAGTATCAAAGGAACATCACAAATGTCAATGAAGACATACCATTATATTGCATGATTTGTAACACAGAAGCTGACCTCATCCTTCAAAGAAGGTGACTTTTATTGACTCCTTCTACTGACTATAGTAACAGTTGGATACCCAGTGGTGGTGCAAATCAGTCCAAATCTGACCTAGGTCAGAGAGTATGGCAAAAACCAGGAAAAAATAGCATTCACATCTCTAGTCTTGACTACAGAGATGTTCTTCTTGAGGAGTACTAAATAAGGGGTCTGCAAACTTTTCTTCAGCAGTCTTAATGGTGGCTGCCAATGGCAGTGCCAGCTTCCATTTCATTTTGCATGTCTATACCACAAATGCATGTCCTACACTTTGGGAACTTCCACACAAGACTTGCAGCAAAACATGGGCTGAAAATCACTTTCCCTGTCTTGCCCCATAATAATTAGAAAAAGCCACTGTTTGACCACAGAAAAAATTCCACTGCTGATTGACTCCTAGGTCTGTTTGGCTGATTATAATTCCCCAACCTACCCTTATGTGATTCACACCCATACATCTGCTCTAGCTTCAGCCTATAATTGTTATTCCATACAGACAGCCCAGTATTAATTCAAACAAGGGTACTCTTGTGTATTTCTCCTTTTTTAGCTTCTCTAAAAAAAGTAAATCAGTCATAATACATTACATTGTATGTGCGTGTTTGTGTGTGGGAATAAAAACTAATTTTATTATCCTCTCAAAGGCAGCAGCCGATTACTAAGACAAAATAAATAAAAGAAGTATGTTAAATGGAGCACTGTACATTTATATCAAAGACAGGGCATTCCAGGCTTCTCTAAAATACTGTGGCTCGTTAAAAAAGATGATGATTTCTGTTATTTTCCAACATCCTTTTCCATATTATAAAACAAATGTTTGCTCTCCTGCAGATCTGTTGGTACAGCAAAAAAATCTAGGCCATGACTCTGGGATGCTGCAAGTCTTTGACTCCTATGTTATCATTTTGTCCTGGGAGAAGCAGAAAAGATGCTTGTGGAATGAGCAAGTTGGTACTGCTTGGATTATCTTCATAAAAGAAGCTGAAATGAGTTTAAAAACATTTGTGCTCTGCCAGAGTCAGCTGATTTGGTTCTCAGGAGTTTGTGAACGCTTGTTTCATGGGTTTTTTTGGCTCATGCACATGTTAGGACTTGGGGAGAGTTCAATGAACCCAAATCTCAAAGCAAAAATATTTTATCTACATTTTCTAGTGAAGATGTTTTTTAAAAGCTAAATTTAGTTTTCTGCAAAATATTTTAAAAGTAATTTAGACTCATTTAACTTGTTCTATGAAAATAATTATTTTATAGACTTGAAAGTCTAGGGCTGGCAGTTTGGCTTTTGGTTTAAGGCGTTAAGGGACCTACTTGTAAAAAATTTTGTAACTACAAGCTTAATGCCAAGTCATGTGGTATCTGGATGTGGAATTTGAGCTATTTTCAGTAACATCTACTGAGATAAAAGCATAGCATTGTTTTTTTCCTAGAAGTAGAAAGATTCTCAGCAAAGGAATTAATATAGGTTTTATTCCTGAAACCTTTGTGCTTCCTACCACTGCCTTCCACAGTACTTGCAGTCAGATCAAGAGCATATGAAAGCGATATGTTTGTTTTTATCTACTCATTGACATCACAGCTCTGAACAAACATCCAGTAACTATGTTTCCTCTCAAACTCACATCTCTTCAAGTACTTCAATTCTGAGTTTCACAAATGGAATCAAACCAGCAGCTGGCACTCCTGAGACCAAGAGCCTCATACGCAGTGAATTAAAAGTTTGCACAGAAAGCCACAAAAGCAGCTTTCATCAGGAGTCTTCTGCATTGTCATCAAGTTCTGCAGTGGAAAACAGGTGAAGCGAACACATAAATTTACCTAGCAAAACATTTGTAAAGCAGTAAGGATAAGAATATCCAGCAAATTAGCTGTGGCTTTAATGGAGGAGCTGATAAGAGGCAGAAGAGATAGGTAACAGAAAAAGCAAAGAGAGGTATCAAAGCCCGGTTAGAAGCCACAGGGCAGAAGCCCAGAGGCCTTCAGGAGGGTAGGGGTTACTTCAGTTATCACAGAGAAAAAAGTATTTCACTTCCAGGCAACCGATTCACACTCAGCAGTGCCTATAAATGCCGGTGATCTGACAGATAAGATGGTGATCTGACAGTTGTCTAATGGAACATGTAGAATAAATCCATTTTTCTGTAGAATGAAATGAATGTAGTAATAGACAACTTCATACTTTTCCACCAATGTATTTTAACTCTCACAACAAGAAGGAAAGTTGTTCAGATGATAGGATTAAACCGTCTTTGGCCTCTCAAGTGATGCTGTCAACAAGAGGGCTTTCTGATACTTTTGATATTTTTTTAAGATGACAAGCTAACTGATAGCAGGTTTTGGTCTTTCAAGTTGGCAGAGATTTGATTAATGATCCACAGACGGAAATCTCTGTAGCTCTTGCCAACTGTAGTAGCAGCCCAGTCCCAGGTGCTGGGCAGATTTTTAATGGATTTTTTTTTTTTTGGCTGATACACTACAATGTAACACGATAAGTTAAATTACTCATATCATTCCTGTAGGTTACCAGTTATTAGTTTCCAGATTCTGCTCCCATTTCTTACTTCACATATGGTTATTTGTTCAGTGCCTTGAATAGGTGAGATACTAGATGCATATTATTGGTTATAATACTATATTCACATCAATTATTTTTAGTGTTGTTTTATTATTCATGTAACTAGACCAGCTGAAGTCCCCAGATACGCTAGTGTGACATGGGGTTTTGTCTGTAATCTGTTTGCAGCTGTCAGCTCTTAGGTGGTCACAATGTTCAAGGGATTTGCAGGAGCTGTAGAGTGTTACTAGTTCTGTGAAATGACTTTTTTGGTCTGCCAGAAAAATTCCTTCCCAACAGCCTGCACTTGATAATATTCCCACACTGGCCCTCTGTACTTTAGCAAACAAAGAGTGCCCCAACTATCTCAGGGAGCGTCTCTGAGATGCCTGAACACACTGCTCCCTTTGGATTTACTGCCCCCACGTAGCAGGGGCAATCCAAGTCTGTAAACCACAAGGACAAAAACTGAGGTAAAGGATTAGCTGTAAAACCAGGGAGAAAACTGACAAGTAGAACAACTAGAGAATGCTATTCTAGCTGACACATAACTGGGTACCTCTGTTTGCTCCAATACTCTTACAATGAGTTCCTATGCTCCAGTGTTCAGAGCCAAGTACTCTGTTTCCATAGAGATAGAGTACTTTCCAGATAAGGCCTAAGATTAACTACTTAATGATTTTTCCTTACATGGTCCTATACTTATTCCCTTGGAGTTAGGCTTTGTTGTTAAACTTCAAAGGCTCTTGGTGGGTCTGAAGGGATCTAGCTATCTTGGGAACTTGTGATTTCTTCCTGGTTCATGCTCAGTCAGGTGAGGAACCTGTAACTGTGTAAGCAAAGATGATGGTTTCACCTGGAATCAAGTGGTATGGGTGTCTAAACATTATTTCTTCTTCTATTTTTATCCAGTCTGACAGCCAGCCACTTCTAGCCTAAATCTAAACTGCTCTTTCATATAAAGCTATTCATACATCCACATTAAATGTTATATAAAACCTGGCTCACATCAACACCCACATGCAAGTAAGATTCTTGTTTTTAGCATCCTGTAGTGATTGCAGATGATCCGTTACTAGTACAGACTAGCTTGGACATGACCGTGAGATGAACTAATGCCTCCCTCCAGCTTATCAAGCTGTTCCTGTGCCACCATCAAGAAACAAAAAGAAAGAAATAATAATTATACTTTTTGGAATCCTAGCCCGTATTTTACATGGCATGATTATACAATGTGCAGCACCAAACGTGCAAGTCTCACAAAAACCCAACCAGCAAGTATCTTCATTGCACTAATGAATTTCCAAATATTTGTATAAGCCACACGAGCAAAGTTCTACTCAAGAATAATGACCGTACTTCCTATCTTTTTGGCTCCACCGTTACATATTTTCAGTTCCTTGGAGTTATATAATCATTATGCATCTTGGACAATAATCTTTGCTCCCCCAAATCTCAATAAAATGGAAACCCTTGCAAATCTCCCTGTCATGTTTCATACTTGTAAAAGCACTGTCACTGTCTTCTACCATCAGTGCTATTAATTTCTTTCGAAGTTTGATCCTGGCAAAAAAACAAAACCCCACAACTGTATTTACTCCAAGCATAATACCATGAGCCAAATTAATCTATGATCTAATACTGATGACATTGGTGGATTCAGTCCAGAGACAAATGTAGCTTTGTTTTGAAATGGAACATACTTTCAAATCTCCAAACAGCAATAATATTTGTTTAAAAGTTGGGGAGGGGTTTATGCCCTTAAGGCAGAGAGAATCATATGAAACTGTTGTCCATGCAAAGAAATTGTATCTAGTAATTTTTCTAAATAACACAAACATATGCAGCATATAAGTATTTTCTCTTATCTTTTTCTTACTATCCTCTGTTTTCAAGTTCACATATTTTTCTGATATGTCCTAAAAAGCAAAGACAGTCTAATATATCGTACCTTCCATTTTTTTAAAAAAGTTCTACTTTTTCAGATCTAATTTATTGTACAAGTAGTAGCAGAACAACATTGCTGTGTTCTAGTTCTCTGCAATGCACAACTTGCTCTGATAAACCAGCAAATGTCATATTGCCTGGTTAAGAGGGGCTTACAGAAAAGTTACACAATAAGCTTTATTTATCAGAGATTAGAGCATTTTACATCCTGGCCCTGTACCACTAATATTAACGGTATAACAACTGGACCATAAGTGACTGCTAAAAACCAGAATCTAAAGAAAATCTGCATGATTGTTCAAAAAGTGATTAGCAAAGGCTTATCAACAAGCCTGACTGATGTTACCCGGTTTAGCTTCTTTTTTTTCAAACTGTTGAATTCAGCAAAGCTTATACCTCTGAAAACAAGAAAAAAAAATACAGTACATGCTGACATAAATTTAATTCTGTATCTGGTGCCCTGTAGAGGTCTTGATAGCTGCCATGGATTATATAAATAAATTTCACTGTGTTCTTTGCATTTGGTCTATCTCTTTTCATTGCTGGAAACATTCGCTGCACTCGTTTGGCATTATTGCAATGTAAGGCGGTCACTTGAGTATCACTGATCTTCTCCCTGCCACGTCTGGTTGCGTGATTAAAGGAAGCAGACCTATGTGTCTTTTGAATGATCCAATTTGATACTGAGTTACAGCAATCCTGCATCAGTCAGCATTGTGTCTCTGATAGATAGACTCAGTAATGCATAGGAAGCATATGTTAGATGACATCCTGCGCATGAAGGTGAAGGACTTGTAAAATTTAGCAGTGGAGCAGGATGTGCTTCTGAGGAATCAGGTCAATGCTTGAATATAAAGTATGTATAGGTTACTCCTGTCAGTCCTTTGAGACATAATGTTTTGCCTTAAACAAGATGACAATTTTGAAAGCTATTCTGACTCATCTTCAAAAGCTGAGGGCAAATACGTGTAGTGAAGGCATAAGAAATCATCATTCAAAGGAAACGGGAAAAGAAATAAAATCACATAGGCTGAAAGGAAACTCCAGAGTTAACCTCATCCAACCTTCTACTCAAAGGAGGGACAATGTAGATCAGGTTGCTCAGGGACTTGTACAGTCAAGTATTGAGCATCTCCGAGACAGGGGATTCCACCAACTCTCTGGGCACCTCTTCCAGCATTTGATCACTGTTGTGGTAGGGTTGGTTTTTTTTTTTTTTTGGTTACATTTACTTGGAATTTCCCATATTCCAACTTGCGTCCATTGCTTCTCATCCTTCCACTGTGCAACTCTGAGAATAGTCTGCCTCTGTCTTCTTTACACCCTTTTATACATAGTTATACATAACAATAAGGTCCTCCACCTTTGCTTTGTCTTCTTATGCCCGGATGAACCCAGTACCCAAAGTGCAGGACTTCGCAATTCCCTTTGCTGAATGCCATGAGGTTCCCTTCAGCCCATTTCTCCAGCCCTCGGCAGCTCTGCTCTCCCCCTTGTGATCCCTCGCTTGGGATCACTTGCAAACTCGCTGTAAGTGCACTCTATCCCATCATCCAGATTGTTAACAAAGACATTACGTGTTATTGGCCACAACAATGATTACTGAGGGATGCCACTGGTAAACAGCTGCCAGCTCAACTTGTACCACTGGTCACAATCCCCTGAGCCCAGCACTCCAGCTGATTTTCCACCCACCTATCCACTTACTCAGTTCTTATCATTTTGGCTCTAAAGATACTATAAGTGACAGTATCAAAAGCCTTGCTAAAGTCAAGGTATGTAGCATCCACCGTTCTCCTCTCACCCACACAGCCAGCTAGCTCATTATAGAAGGCAATACAGTTGGTCAGGCATAATTTGTCCTTGGCCTGGAAACGGCTCTTCAACCTTCCCAGGAACACATAATGAGGCCAACTAGCTTGCAGTTCCCAGGATCCTTCTCGAAGATGGGTGCGTTTACCTTTTTCCAGTTATGAAGAATCTCCCCCAATCCCCATGACTTCTAAAGGTGATAGAGAGCAGTTGTGCAATCGCATTAACTTGCTCCCTCGGCACTCTTGGAAGGGGTCTGTCTGGTCCCATGGACTTGTCCAACCAGCTTAAGCACTCTGAGGATAGTAAGACTAAGGCTGTCTGCTATGGTTGATTTTCAGAGGTTGATGTTTTACTTACTTTAGCCTTTTAGAACAGTAAGTATAAACATCTTGCACTGTGAAGAACACCTTCCAAGTGAAAACACCACAGCAGCCTACAATTACGAATTCACTCAGCAAAAGCTTGTTCCTGAAAATTTGTATTACTGTTTCTTACAGTACAGTAAGCTCAGAGAGAGGTATTACAGATGTGATGATACTTAGAGAATACGAATTTTGCTGAACTGTTTCCTGGAAAGCAAGTGAACTGCCAGACAATTTTAATTCTCCTTTAGCAAAGCTTTTACAATCTGATTAATTTTTATTACGAATTGAAATTCTTTTTGCAGAGGTAAATACTCATTTAGCAAGCCTGAATTATCAAGTGGTTCCAATATGAGGCTTGAAAAGAGGTAGGAAAAGAATATGATGTTACTTCTATATCTTCTCCTTTACAGTGCAGTCATGCTTCGAATGGTCTAAAGAGCAAAGCTGCTGACTGAGGTAGAAAATACAGAAATGGCTTATTTCAGCCAGAACTTAGCACCCATAATACCTGTAACTTAGCTGCTTCACTTTGTCTTGGTTACAAGAACTCTAAGCATGCGAACAGACTAGTGTATCTCTCTCTCCATTTTCCCTTCCCATCTCCCCTGTTAACACTGCAAGATCGCCTATCCCACCAAGCCTTGTGTGAACTGCTATAACACTATTCATGGACGTTTGTTCCTTCTATAAATGCATATCGCATGCGTTGACCTACTGCAACATTCTATACTGTTAAATGGATGGACTGAGCAGAGTCCTTGTACAGGATTTTGGAACACACACACACACTGTACATTCCTCTCTAGGTGAGTTCCCTACATTGACCCTGTCTGGGCTTCCCAACTATGTCTTTACATCTTTCAGCTTAAACCCTGAATATGTGTACATTTACTTTACATTCCTTTATTTTCTGAGGGTTAACTTTAGCAACTCTGTATTCAGAGAACATTTGGCTAGAATTTGGGGAAGCACTTCCTTTTCTTGGATTTGTTTTTGTTTTAATCATTTCTTCAGCTGTTGCCTCTTTGGTTTTGCAGTGGCTCAGCTTTTCAGTGAAAACACTGGCTACTTAAAGTTTGTCATTTCTTTATAGCTCTCCTCTCTATCTGGCCAGCACTGTCAACTTTTCCCTTTCAAAAGACAGAATGGGACCTGAAGACTGAGGAACAGAGAAGCTATTGTAGCAAAGATTAAACAATTTTTAATACTCCTTATTGGTTTCATGACTCTATGGTTGGTGCGTGCTCTGAATGTGCCTGATCCCTGCCCTCCAGACAGATGGAAAGGCTCCTGGTGGTCTTGCATACAGAAAACATTAGGAACATCATTCTTCTCAGAAGAGGAAATCCTTTTGCAATCCTAACACTAAGGTGGTGATTAAAGAAGTGATCTTACATCTGACCTCACCTGAAGAGACGGAGAAAAAAAGGTACAAATCCCACTATGAGGCACACAGTTGATCTCTGAGATAAGTCTCCTATTTCCCTTATTATCCAGCTTCCATGTGTTACGTTTCTCCTACTAAACGACTTCTCTTCCTTGCTGCTGGCTCAAACTTCTCTTCACACTCTTCCTGATTCCTCTACAACCGATTTCCCTGTCTAATCCTCTTGGCCTCTATTCATACACACAAACTATACTACCATGCACACCCAACTGAAGAGTGCCTGTGGTCCAGCCCTCACATTCCCTAGATCTACATGACGAGAAGTTGCATGTAACTAGAAAAAATATGATCACCTGCTATGAAAGGATGATCTAGAAAGGACTCCTTGACTCGAAGCACACTGTTCTATTATTTGTGAAATATGATTACATCTGCCTTTTATCTTTCATCTTGTTACTCTACTCAGTGATAATTGACTGCTCAAGGCTGACACTCAGTTGTAATTATTCCCCTGGTGAAAACACAGCAACACGCTCTGCAATCGCTCTCACGTATCTGCACACAGCATCTGTAACACATCATCCTTCAGCAAACAGCTATTCCTTCCCCTACCCCTCACCCCCCGCCAAATTCGCTGTACCAATTAGTAGGGGACATTTCTCCAAAGAAAAACATAACAGAGGTAAAGAGCATCAACGTGCCTACAGATTACACGGACGGTTTCAAACCTGCAATACATTAAAAGAACTCATATGCGAGGTCCACTAACAAAGGGGCTGCCCTGCTGCTGTCTCTTGTGGCACCTGGAGATTTCCATTTACCTAGTTAGCCAATTCATTTTAGAGAACTAAGCATCTAGTAACTTCTTGAGCCACAAAGCTGCCAGGTACAAGCTGAAATAACCATCGGTAAGTCATATCACAGTAGAAGCTCTCAGCTGGATAGTTAACGGACTAACAAATATGTAAGGAGCTCCACTCAGTGGCAAGAGAATGTATTTCCAGCTATGATATTTAACACGACATGAGAAGAAAGGAGTCTTTGGAAATGTAAATATGTATACCAAACACCCTCTACTTAATTCAATGTCTGCTTGATTTATTTTAATCAAAGCACTAGAACCATGACCTTTCACTAGGATAGCTTTATTCATCTTCAGCAACAATTTCTGAGAAAATTCAATCACTGGCTGTGTAAAGATGTTGTTTAATCAAGCAGACACTCTGAATTATAAGTGTCAAGTAAAAGAGAGTCTTGCCCAGGTGCTTTATAACCTATGACTGGCATACTTGTCATTCTGTGCAGTAATGGGGTGAATTACTCCGTATGATTACAAGTCCCTGATTACTTCCTGACAAGTTGGGGTTGACGAATATTTATTTAACACTACAAGGCAGTTAATTTGATAATAAATAGATAAATACAAAACTTTGAATAAAAATGTTTTAATGACATTTCTTATCTTTGTAATGGTATTGGAGTCTGATATATAACCACATTGGCTAAAACAAAAAAAAAAAAAACCTCAGTAGTTTTACTTTAAGCTTGCTTGGCTTTCATTTGTAAGCAACCATTTTTTTCCATCTTTCCTTCTTTTTCTCGTACCTTCTCTAGACTTTCTTGAAAAACTGAGGCCTGTTTCACAGTTCCCAGCTTCTCTAACAATCTCTGTACTAAAAGTAATCTAGCCTGAGTGCACAGAGTTAGTGTATTTCTAAATCAAAGATTTTCAAACTGTGGGGAATAAACATTTAAATGGAGATGCTCCTAGGGAGCTAAGAGGAGGGCAATGGCGGGGGAAATGCCAGAGGAGTTGCAGCCAGGGCCAACGGCTGTCAGGTTCCAACAGAGGAAAACAGCAGCTCTGAACACAAGCAGAGGCAGCATGCCTGATAGAAATGACCGCGTTAGGATGTTGCTCTTCAGCAAGAGCTCACTGACAATGCCAGATCAGTTCAGCATCTCCTTTTGCTCCTGCTCTGTCTGTATTTGGCCCCTTCCCTTCTCGTCCTTGCTCTTGCTTCTGTTTGAAACACTTCCTCCAGAACACACCTCTCATTCCACTTGTTGTGGCTCCACGGCAAAGTGCTTCTCCTTCCCCAACTGCAAACATGCTTCATGGTAGTATTTCCCCACCCCATGCCCAGTTTAAGAAATGCTGCATTAGAAATTTCTCATTGGAGTTGGGCTAGAGATGCAGAATGTACCCCAGAAAGTAAAAGGAAAAAAGTCTGAGACTGCTCCTAAACAAACTGGCTGACTGAATTATGCATGATATATCCTGAGTTAGGCCTAGGACAAACTTTGGAGACTTTCAATTATATACTATGTTGTGTCTTGGTAGTAAAGATTTGATTTAAGAAAAAATGTAGATAGCTTTATTTTCAGTATTATTTCTGTATGTCTTTAATCATGTTTCCCAAAGATAGATAATAAAGGTCCCCCGCTTCGCAAAATTGCAATTTAAGAAGTCACATCGTTCTGTATCACTGTTAGATCTAGACTTTAGAGGCCTAATTCCTATACTTCTTGTCCAGTCATGCGGCTATACTATTACTCTACATAGGAATGGAAACATCTTCCATGCTGAAGGCAAAAACCAGTTAGTTTCTGGAAGCCACTGTCTGGCACAGTACAGGGGAGTGAGCGGGTGGGAAATGAGGCCAGGGAGGCTGTGGCTGGGGCCAGCGGGGAAGTGCCAGGCTCTGACTGGGAATCAATCAAGTACCCACCACTGGAAGCAGAAACGGGCACCGTGTGGGATCAGTCCTCATGTAATCATCTACATGCTTACACTAAGTCCATCTACTAGCAGAGTTATAACTTTTATAAAACTGGGCAATACCTGGTATTTACTGACCCGTAGGGTTTTTTTTCGCTCAAAAAGTTTATAACATCAGTTATCTGAACAGGAATTTAAAATGCAAACCCAAGCAGCATTGCTAACTAGGAGACACAATTCTATGTTTATATTAGGCTTTGAAAAAAGTAAATGTAGAAGTGATAAATCTTTTGCTTAGTCCTGTTTTAAATACAAACTTAGATAAGGGATCTCCATCTGTCTGTCCACCTAGTCTCTGCCCCATTCCTATAAATGTACCTTTTGGCTTGCAATGGCTCTACTAAGGACAAAAACAGACACACAGTTAGGAATGAAGAAAAAAAATGACAAGGAACAGGACAAATAGAGAACATCAATGTAAGGTTTAGAACACTAAGCCTAATATACCACGACATTTTGGAAACACTGCTATCACGTAAAGTATAATAAAATTGCATCTGACTTTTGCACTCTGAAGTTTTATCTGCTCAATAAAAGTATTTTATACATTAAGCTCTCAAAGTATTCCTAAGAATGAGATAAAATACAAATAATTCTTCAGTCACAAACAGTTTTTCAAGGGAAACACTCATTTTGGGAGTTTTATTTCAGTATGACTTTTAATGTTATGTTAAAAGCTCTGAGAAATGCATTTGAATTCCCCATGATTATATTCTGTAGTCTGAGAGTTGCTAGATTCCCCTACAGGCCTATGTCAAAGCACATTGAGAGACTGGTATCACTGTTAGGAAAAAAGTCCAGAAAATCTTAAAGACATTGAGAAGGTCTGTGTGGTAGTCTGGGGCTGTGTGTGGAAAAACTGGAAGCGTCACCCACAGCGGTAGTATGCATGAAAATTGGTCATGAAATTACAAAATCATTTAGGAATTGCTTTTGAGAACTCTGGGATGATAAATGAAACACCAGAAGGTCAGAAACTGAAATATGGTGCCTATCCTTTAAAGAGAAGCTGTGGGAGAGTGAAGTTACCTTAAACTTCAATTATCTGTTGATGATTTAAATGTTTTTTCTAGTTCTAAGACTTGAAGGAGAAAAAGGAGATGAGTAACCATCAACCATTCTGATTTTTTAGCCTGTTGTAAGAAGAGAAACACCACTTCCCTAATTTTTAAGCAAGGCTGTTGACACACCTTCAAATGCTGTCTTTAGATGGTTCTGAGGGCAAGAGCCGACACGACCATCACCATGCCTCCCCTCTCTTTTATGCAAAGCCACGTGGGTGCTGCTTATGTATCCCGAGATCCCTGCACCCCTTCAGTCCGCCTTCCCACCGCCTCCCCGGCTGGAAAGGCTTGTCGCATTCTGCAGAGAGCCATGAGGGGAGCCAGCCCTACAGAAAAAACCGTGCTGCCTTTCGGCAGCATTACTTTGCTGGTGGCTTGGGAGCCTGAAGAGAGCAGGGGAGCACCCGCGGGTGCACGAACTAACTGGGGAGGGGCTGGGCATGGGGAGCGGGGCAGGCCCATGCCAGCGCTGACATCAATTCATCTGGAGCCCCAGCTACTGAGAAGCAAGTAAAAGGCCGGGGCGGGCTGGGAAGCGCTGCAGAAGCGCTCCTAGTCACAACCAAGGAACACGGAGGAGCCCCGGGCCCTACCCCGGGGTCAGTAAAGCACGATTTCTTCAGGAACTGGGATGAGGGAAGAGGGCGCGGTTATGGCACCCGCGGGGAACGCCGCGGTGGCCGAGGCCGTTACGAGGGGTTCGCGGGGCGGGCAGAGGCCCCGCTCGGCGGGGGGAAGCGAGGAGGCGCACCGGCCCGACGCCCCGCGGCTGCAGGCCGCCCAGGCCCCCCCCGCCCCGCTCCCCCTGCCCTGCGCCTGCGCCTGGCAGCGCTTCCGGCTGTGCACCCGCTGGCTGACGTAGCTTCCGCTCGGAAGACGTTTCCGTGCCGTCATTTCCTCCCCCGCCGCCGCGATCGCCGTTTCCTGCCCGGCCGCAGGGGACTCGTGTCCCTTCCCAGGCTCCGTGCGCGCCCGCCCCGCCGCCGCTCCTCCCCCGCGCCCCCTTCCCCGCCGCCGCCATGGCCATGAGGCAGACCCCGCTCACCTGCTCCGGGCACACGCGGCCCGTGGTGGACCTGGCCTTCAGCGGCGTCACCCCCTACGGCTACTTCCTCATCAGCGCCTGCAAGGGTGAGCGGGGGCGGCGGCCCCTTTGTTTTAGCCGGCCCGGCGGGGGTGCCCTGGCCCCCGGGGCGGGTGTGCGGGGAGCGGGGGGTGGGCCGCCCCGCCGCTCGTAGGCCGCGCATCGCCTGCCCGAGGCGGGTGGTGGTGCCGGGGCGGGCGGGAGCGCGGGAGGCGGCGGCGGGAGCGGGGCGAGCGGCCGGGGCTCGGCGGGGCAGCTGCGCCGGGGTGCCCCGTTCGCCCAGCGAAACGCCGGCACTTGCAGGGGAACGCCAGCTGAGGGTGTTGCCGAATGAAGGAGGGAGCGGACAGCTGATTTTGGCGGTGCTTCGTTGCCGGGTTAGCCCGGGGGGTGCCACAGCCCGCATGCCTTCGGTTTGGATCCACACCGGGGGCGGGGGAGGAAGCCTCGGAAGGGTTTATTTCTAAAACCGCTCATTTCTGTCGTCTGTGCACGTGTGCTGTAGATTTTCAAATGAGCTCCCGTTTACCCAGGGCAGCTGCCTTGCTGGACGGAGAATGGTGACGTCCACCTCCTTTCCCATGAGAACGCTCTTCTCGTTATGTGGCTAGCCTTTCCCCTTCATATGCGTACATGTTAATTTTATGTGTGTGTTCATAAGTTTAAAGGACATTTCTTTCTGCCTTGGAGTGCTTCCAGTTCAGCTCTACATCTTCTTGTGTGAACAACTTTTTTGATAGCCTCCCAGGAAAAATAATCACAGGAAAGGCTTTCTATTTCTGTTTCATTTTTACATCATCTCTGTATGTGTTTTAAATGTATCTGATTACAATCACAAGACTTATTTTTAAGTACTGTTAGTCTGAAAATACTGTTGCAAAGTAAAAAAACCAAACCTGCCTGAAGAAGACTTGAGCAAAAATAAAACTTAAACAAAGTTCTCTTTTCTATGTCCCTTCTATCTTAGCACAAACCTAAAGAAAACTTATATCTCATTTGGAGTGTTTTTTTAACGTCCGTATAGTTTTAGATGCCTGCAGCAAGTACAGCTGCATATCTAAGCTCTTCAGCTAAGCTCTTTTACAAAGAATACCTTCATAAAGTATGCGCTATTTCCACATGCTGCTGCAAGGGGGTCTTTTTTTAAAACAGCTTCCTTTTTTATCATGTTACCTGAATATGGGTTTTGTTTTTTTTGAAGATGGTAAGCCTATGCTGCGTCAGGGCGACACAGGAGACTGGATTGGCACATTTCTAGGTCATAAAGGTGCTGTTTGGGGTGCCACTTTGAACACGGATGCCACTAAAGCAGCTACAGCAGCAGCAGATTTTACAGCGTAAGTGATTAGTTGTCTTTGAAGTCTGTATTTTCATTTAGTCTATAGTACTCTTTGGTGACATGCAGCTGTAGTAAATTACTGATTCATTTGTTTTTCTTTCGTAATTGTTTGCTTATTTATGGCTAGCCAAATTAAAACCTAGACTTTTAGGTTCTTGAAAGCAGCTACAGTTAATCCTGTCATGATGAACAACTATGATTGCTTCTTGATAAATGTACTTAATTACCATCCTGGTTTGCTAGAATAATATTTCTATGTAGCTCTAATCTCTGGCACTGTAGTTATAGCAGAGTTGAAAGAGTGATTTTTATTTTGCTTCTACTAGTTAGCCTCTTTTTATTACAAGAAAACTCTTGTGAAAATTCTAGTGAATTATTTCTTTGATGGTTTTTGTTGTTTGTTTGTGCTGTTTGCAGCATATATTAATAGTTGGCAAGTTGAATCCTGTTAGAGGTCAGTCTCTATTAAGTTGCAGAGCACTGCCTTTGTCTTAAAACTAAAATGCTAATTAGTCTGCAGTATCCTGAAGAAGCGGATAAAGGAAAATGGTGTGATAGTACAAAAAAAAAAAAAAGCTTTAGTAAAAGCATAGAAAGTATTCTCATTGACTAACTGGGTTATAACTTACAAGAATGTAGCATTTATGATAATGTTATGATGGTGTCAGAAAAGATTGCTTACAAACTAATCCGACTATTCAGGTTGATTTGTCCTGGTGCTACTAAAATTTAAATGTTTTCTCTTGCTGTTTAGCAAAGTGTGGGATGCTGTGACAGGCGATGAACTAATCACATTGGCTCACAAACACATTGTCAAAAGTGTGGATTTTACACAGGTAGGAAAAACCTTTATACCTTATTCACCAGGGAAGTAAGCTCTTGAGTATGTTTTGCTATTAGTTACTTTTCTGCTTTTTATGTGTGTATCTTAACAGGCAAATAATCTAGCATACTGCTTCTAGTTTTTAAGATTGTAACTCAAATGTAATAAGTGTGTTAGAGGTTGTCTGAGAGAAAGAACTGTTTTTTTAAGACTCACAGATGAAGGCTGGTATTTTGATTCAAAATAGAGTTGACCCTTTATAACTTCTGTTTCAGGATAGCAATTATCTGTTAACAGGTGGACAAGATAAACTGTTGCGTATCTACGACTTGAGCAAACCAGAAGCAGGTGAGTCTGCTTTTAGAACTGATTCTTGGTTTTTGGAGTTAAATGAAAATTCTGAAATTAAGAGCTACTTTCTGTTATGAATCACAAAAGACAAAGTTGAGGATTGCTTTACAAATGTAGTGTCTATAACCTTTTGCTAGAGTAAGATAATCTGTATGTTTTAAGTTTACACTTTTGCAAGTGAACTAGAGTTTATCTAGAATAGACTTCAAGGATAGCATGTTTCAGTTCAACACAGACTCCTTAGAAATAGGTCTAATTAATTAAAATTTAGTAATCTGAAAGAAAAAAAGACTCCACATATTTAAGCGTGTTTAAATTCATGTTGATACTGAACTACTAATGATTGACATGAAGCTAGAGAACCTTGATGTTAAACTAGCGAAGCTTTTTAAATTTAGGCAATCAGATACCCAGTTTACATTTATCCCGTTCCTGGAATAAGAGCTACAAATGAAGTCATAAGTGCTTGAAGTAATTTTACAGTTTCTAGTAAATGGAAATCCATATAACTTAAGCAAGCTCCCAAGCTGCTGCATGACATTATTTCATTTTCTTATATGTATTAAAATATTTGGCTTTATTTTAAGAACCTGATGTTGTCAGTGGACATACTTCTGGCATTAAAAAGGCTTTATGGAGCAGTGATGACAAACAGATTCTCTCAGCTGATGATAAAACTGTCCGGTAAGAAAAAGTAACTTTCCGTTTTCTAAGAAGCTGACTTTTATTTATTGTCATGATCTATGTGAGAAGATAATTATGTTTTTTGGTAAAGGATATAAGTAACACAGGTTACTTGATCCTAGATTATTATAGCTGCATGCCTAATACAGTTCTCTTATGCTGTTAGAGACGTAACTTTTGTAATAATTCTAGTTTACCCCATAAGCACGTCCTCCCTGATAAGAAAAGGTGGTCTTTGAGAACCACACAGTCGAATAAATTTATGCCTTTCATAATCCTAGAGAAGATGAATTTATTCTGCAATCCAGCCTTGAAAGATGCACAAGGCATAGACTAGCCAGGGACTAGGAAGAGTATCTGGAAACAGTGCACTGCTGGTAGACGTAGCGTTCTTTCTCTGCCATGCTGATAAGTTGGGTAGGCCTTAGTGTTTTTATAAGATGGCTCATCCAGTTACAGTTAAGTGTTTTGTTTACTTTATGCCCAATTGGTAGGAGATGTGCTGAAACCTAGACAAACCTGGCTTCTGGGGAGATGAATTGACAAAGACCCTTCCTCAAGCTATGCTGTCCAGAAAAGATGAGCGATGTGCCTTGCTGCTTCCTCAGCTTTCTGGCTGATAACGACCAGTGCCATCTCATGCCTAGCTGTCTCACCATTCTTATATTTATGGCACAAAGAAGAGAGAAATAGAATGGTCTTTTCTCCTTTGTGGAAGGAAGGATGGGAGGGTGAAGTCATGATGGTGCAACTTCCCTGTAGTCTCCTTTTCAGCTCTAGTTCTTTTCAGTTTCTTAGTGTTCAAGCTAGGCAAGAGCCTAGTCTTGTTTATTTTTCTCTGAAAATAGAAATGTAGCAGTCAGCTTATGAATTAAGATTCTTACTTGTTACAGCAAAACAATTTTATTTCTTTTCTGTTTAGATAGCTCTCGCACCCCTAGATAGAAAATTATATTGTCTTAAATGAATCTCTGTTCTTTGTATAAATTGGCATTAGTACCTCTTTGCCTTGTGAGGTATAAAGGCAGAACGGAATCTTCAGGTCTTGCTTCTAGAAAGCTCTGTTGCTCAGGAGACTTACAACAAGGTTTTTAATCTCTAAGGGAATCTTTGAGTAGTTAAATGGTATGTGTACCATTTAATGTTGTTGCATTAAGCTTCAAAAGTAGCAGTATTTTAAAGTAAGTATGTCTTCATTCTCACCTTGGCAAAGTTTAAGGTAAGGATGCCGCTGAAAATCCAAAGTACCTGTGGAATCAAACCACGTTCCTTGTTAGGTGGCTTTTTTGATCTGAATCTTGCCATGGATGGGAGGTGAAAAATTGTTTGATTTGCTGAAGTAATCTGGGAGTCTTTTTTTTCCTTTTTGTTTCCTCTTAAGCCTCTGGGACCGGAGTACCATGACCGAAGTGAAGGCACTAAATGTTGCGATGTCAGTGAGCAGCATGGAGTATGTTCCAGAAGGACAGATACTTGTGATAACCTATGGGAAGACTATTGCTTTTCATAGTGCAGAAACGTGAGTCCAAAACAGAATTTTCACAGGTTGAGTAATGGGCTTGGTTGTGGGTAAAAACTGACTGTACGAGGCCAAAATCACCAAGTCGTCAGAACTGGTGTCAGTAGACATCGTTGCTTGCCGTCTTGTCAGAGGCAGAGTGTGAAACAACTACCCTATTCTAAACCAGTGAACCCTAACTGTCTGTAAGATACTAGACTGCCATTTTTGTATTTCACACTAATTGTAATTGTGGTTAAATAAGTTTCAGCCAGGGTTCAGTTCAGTGATTTTCAGAGAACTAATTATTTATACATATCTATGGTGTCTTAAGAGAGCAAGTTACACACTTAAACATATTCCAGAAAGTAGTTCTAAACATGAGCCTTTTTTGTTTATTTTGAACTTGTTTCTAACTTGATGAGCGTGATTTGCAAGTATTAAAACTTGTTTCAGAAATTGTGTGTGGGTGTCTTCTGTTTTTCTTAAAAGCAGTTGTGATTTGTAGAATCACAGTTTCTTTGCTCTCAGGATCTTTTTTATGAACTTTGTTAACAAACTTTTCCCCCTCAGTCTAGAGCAGATTAAATCATTTGAAGCACCTGCTACAATCAATTCTGCATCACTTCACCCTGCGAAAGAATGTTTGGTTGCAGGTGGTGAAGATTTTAAACTCTATAAATATGACTATAATACAGGAGAAGAATTAGGTATGTTTGTCTTCTACAATCAAAAATGAGTTCTGAAATGGGTATTAGATTAATGACATAATGACTAATAAATTCAATTGTTGTATTCAAATAAGGTCTTAGCATAGCATGCTGCGCAAAAGGATGAAAAGGTGTATTATCAGTTAAGCCTAACATACCTAACATTACTCTTCTGGAACTAATTAAAGCCTCTGTTAAACAGCTTTTTGTATTTTTAAAAAAAAAAGTTAAGTCATCTTGTATTGCTGCAATACCAGGCTGTATGTTAACTTAAGTGTCATACTATAGCATTCATTAAATATGTCTAATGAGTTGCAGCTCTTTGGTTTTATGAAAAATGTGATATGTTTGTGTTCTTGTTAGTTGGCCAAATATATTTTAAAAAAGTGTATTTTTAAGTTTGTTGGTTGATCCTGTCCTTGTTTTAAATTGTATGTATGCAGAGGGACAGCGCATGTGTGCTGCATGCTACTGGCTTTCTTTGTAGTTTTGCCTAGAATAACTAAGCACCTATTTTCTTGCAGTTAATAAAACATTAATATGTTACCTAAATTAGAGATGGCTGAGATACGAGTTAATAGGAGCTTTGTTTTGTGTCAGAAGTTAAATACTGAGAAAGTGCTTCCCATCAGTATTTTTTCCTCTTCTGATCAGTTTTTACTAATTTCAGTTGTTGACTGAAATTTTAAATTAATAGTCTTGATATGTTCTCTTATAGAATCTTACAAAGGACACTTTGGTCCAATTCACTGTGTGAGATTTAGCCCTGACGGAGAGTTATATGCAAGTGGCTCTGAGGATGGTACACTAAGGCTGTGGCAGACAACAGTAGGGAAAACCTATGGTCTTTGGAAGTGTGTGGTTCCTGGTAAGTGTGTGCTTGTTCCTGGTGAAACTTGGCTGCTTCGTGTGTACTTTTTTAAGTAATATCTATCATAAGTGGTAAACATCTGAATTTCCTACAGTAACTGTACTGTTGTCTGAGGGTCTCTATCCACTCAAGTCTGTTAAATTTAAGTATTTACTTTTGTAGCTGTCATTTAAGCAATTAACGTCAAACCTGTAAGCTTATTGAATATAGATGCTTTGTGGATATATAAGCAAATAGTCTGATGTATTTTTATTTTATAGAGCAAAAAATAAGAAATACCACTTTGATAAATCTTAAAGATATAAGAATCTATAGAAAGAAGTGTGGATGATAGTTTTTGTTTATATTGTACTTTGGTTCTCTAAAGTTGGGGGGTGGGGAGCAATGTCTAGAAAACTGCAAGTGAGTATTCATTAATGGATTGCTTACCCAACTCTTTCTCCTCAACACTAAATTAAGTGGATTTTTTTTTTTTCATTAAGGTGAATGGGGGGAACTGAAGGTATTGACTGTTTTGTTTGTTTTTCTCCCTCCTCCCTCTCTACAGAAGAGGAGAATGCAGAAGCAGCAAAAGCAAGGACCACCCTTCCAGGAACTGCAGAGGAGGAAATAGGTAATGCACTGAACTGCCAGCTTCAACTCAGCAAGTGTTAAAAGATCAGTCAAGACAGTAGCATTCTTTAGTATGGAAGAGGTAGTTTTCCCCAAGTACCTTCTGGCATTTTTCACTCTTCTCAAAAGATTTTTGAGTGTGTTTTCCTGAAAACGACCATGTGGTAAGTGTCAGACTAGTGACTAGAGCTGTGCAGACTGAACAGATGAGGTAGAATAACTGCGTCAGGTTAAATGGAAAAACAAACTGAACTGGTCTTTAAGCAATCCCTGCAACATTGATTTGGTTCATCTATCTAAGATGAAGTTAAATAATACCATTCTTATTTAATTGCAGAAGATCTTGCCTCTGAAAACTCAGATTCGGTGTACAGCTCAACTCCTGAAGTTAAGGCCTGATTATTGCAACTGTTACGCAGCATATGGACGTACGAGACTAAATCAAGTGAACAGTGATAAACAGCAGCCTTCCAGAGTGCACTCTCTACATAAGGCAAAGATGGGCAGTAATTGATGAGAATGCGGTGGAACTGGCTAGGTGTTGTCTGTAAGAGAACTGTGTATCCAAAAACAAAAAAAGACAAGTAGTAGAGTTTTGCTATCTTTTTAGCATAACTGCCTACTGTCTTTTCAAAGACGTGTGCAAGCCAACATCCAGTCTCTCCAATTTCAATTAGACTCATTGTAGTGTGTTTTCTTTATTATGGAGAAGAGATACAATGGCTTTTACCCATTTTCTTTTTCTTGAAAGTTGGAAAATTTGGCTTTGGTTGAAAAGAAGGGATTAGGTACTAAAAGTATTTGGTTTGGGTTTTGTTTCATTGTACGCTGCTTCTGAATGTTTAACTGTTTTCAGTTGTCTAAATAAAACGCCTCTCAAAACTCGTATCTTACTGTTGAGCATTGGGTTCATGGAATGGAAAAGCAACCAAGTTAATTATGTAATCCTTTCTAGCATCTTGGTTTTGTACTATACAGAGGGAATGCAATACAAAAGTTTCAGTGTTGGTACAGAGGGTGGCAAGTTCCTTGATCTGTAAGCTCTGTGTCTTTTTATTCTTTAAAGTTTGAATGTAAACATGAGCCTTTAAAATCAGAACCAGTGAAAACTCCTAAATTAAACGTGCTGCCTGAAATATTTGGTTGTACATTAAAATCTCAGAGGGTGGCTATGAATCTGTATAAAGCTTGGGTTTAGTCCTCCAGACTGGATAAAAAAGTTACTCTTTCAAGGTTACAAATCGTACTTTCTTCATTAAAGAAAATATTGCCATTCTTCCACTTGTCACTTCCTTTAATGTTATGCTGAAAGGTTTACATAACACATTCTGTATGGAAAGGAGAAAAGTTATACGGAAGTATTTTTTCACACACCTTTTTATTTTTTTCATATTCATGCTTGTCCTTACTGTTCTTTTGGATTTTTTCCCAAGACTACAGTAATGCTGTCGTCTTAGAAAATTGAAGCTTAGCATTTGAAAACTGGGGTATACATTGGAACATGGGCAATTCTGTCTGAAGGTAAGAAAGTACTTTTTGATTGTGAAGGGGAGTCAAATGCTGGAAGAGGTTACCTGGAAAGGTGGTGAAGTCTCCGTTCTTGAAGATACTCAAAACCCAACTGGATGTGGCGCTAGGGAACCTGCTGTAGCTGAGCCTGCTTGAGCAGGTGGTTGGACTCTGGTGGTTGACCGAAGTCCCTTCCAGCTTCAGCTGTTGGGGTGGAGGAAGTAAGAAGGAAAATAAAGAACGATACCGCAAATCATGGTTTCTTAGTGCAATAGTAGTGTCAAGATATGTTATTTCACAGACTTCATTACAAACTTAATTTTGCAGTTGTCTATTTGAATTTAAAAACAAGCAATTCACAACCCTCTGATTTACAGCTGATTGTTTCAGCCTTATCGTTAATTCCAGTAAGGCTTATGAGGGCTCCAAACCTAGTGCTTCAGCCTAGAAGCTGTTCATTTTACAAGCTGAAGGATGTGTTTAAAACAAGAAACTCTCACAGCTCGCCCCATGGTGAAACTTCTGCGGGCTGTGGTCTTTGTGCTGTATTTCAAGCAGGCTGTGTAGTATTTCATAGAGACGCCTGGACTAGCGTCCTCAGATTTCAGAGCTGCGACCCTTTGCTGCTTTACGTGATGCTGCTGTGAGTTTGTGGTTTCTTTGCTAGCACTGAGCAAATTGGGCTAAAATTGCAAGATGTTTCATCTAAATGAGAATATTCTCAATGTTTAATACTTTTTTGTGTGAGGTTGAGTCATTATAACTCTGGAAAAAAGTAAAGGCCGTGAAGTTGTCGGTGCCTTTGTTACTGGACTTTCATTTTGCAGGTGTTCCTAGAAAATTTTACAAGGTTGGCAAGTTTACAGAGCCCATTGCATGTGTGTGAGACTAGTTTCTACTTGAAGATTCAACTCGAAGAAATCGACAGTTGCCTGGACTCGTTATCGTCACGACGGCAAGTCGGGTGTTAATTATCTGTAAAGGAGCAGAGCACCCAGCAGCTCCCGCCACAGAAGGGCAACGGTCTCGCCCTGTGGCGGCTGAGGGGTGGGGGTAGGCCTCGGCTGCCTCGTTACCGGCCGCTCCGGGGCGGCGGGCTCGGCACTAAGGCGGTGGCGGCGGGGCAGCACCGGGGCCGGGGCAGGCCGGCCGAGCCCGCCCGACGCCGCCGCTTCCTGCCCGCGCGGGGCGGGACCGGCGAGGCCGAAGTCTGCCCGCCCCGCCCGGGTCCGCCGGCGGGGGCGGAGAGCCGCCGGCAGCGCGGGCCATGGCGGGCCGAAACCGGGGCACCGAGCTGGGTAAGGGGCGGCGGCCTGCGGGGAGGGGGCCGTGGAGGCGGGCCCAGTCCCGGCTCCTCCGGGGAGGGCTGTGAGCTGCCGAGCCGTGGCGTGAGGGCTTCCCCAGGCAGCAAACCGGCGAGCGCGGCTCGGGCAGGGCCGCCCGCCCTGGGAACGGGCGGAGAAGTGCCGGTGAGCGCCCGGGCGGGTGAGGCGCCGGCTGGCTCCCGGCTGTGGGGCCGGCCTCCCGCCCGCCCCCGGCTGGCCCACCTCGGTGTGTAGGAGCCAGGCTGCTGCAAAACCTTGTTTTAAAAAAAACCTGCCTAGCCAAAATAGAAATAGACTTAGGATTCCTTTAGATCCTTTAATATATACTCGTGACAGACAACCGCGAGGCCTGTAGGAGGCTTGTTTTCCCTTTGGTACTCCAGGTTAAGCAGAAGTTGAGGTTTGCCCATCACATACGGCCTTGGCTTGAGAGGCTCCGAGCGGGGCACCAGCTTGTGGGACGGCCAGGCTGCGGGACACCGCAGTCCTGGTCCTGTCACAAAGCTGGGCCGGGTCCCCTCTTGCGCACCTTTCTGGTTCTCACTGAATAAACCTCCCCCCCTTTTACTTCCCAAGAGGTTCAAAACACTTTTTATTAGTTGGATTCTTATTTGCAAACTCAGGACTTTACCTCTCCTTATCGTTCTCCTTGTTGCTTGCTCTCTGAAGACTGATAAGGGTTTTCCAGGTGTTTGCAGGTGGTCTCGAGGCCCAAAAGGCGGCTGTGCCTCAGGTAAGGCAGAGAGCAGCCAAGAAAGGTTTCTCTGCCATTTGCTAGCTGGAGCTCCTCTTCTGCTGATTACTGGGGGCGGGGAAGGAGAAAGGGCTACAGCTTCCCGAGTTTTCCACCCAGCAAAACCCAGCTGCAGTGGTGGAATGAATTAAGATGATGAGCCTTCCTACAGTCTGCCTTTAAGGTATGATAATTTGGTCAATATGAGAAGATGGACAATTAAGTGGAGGAGATACAGGGGTGGCATCATGGAAGATGGGAAGCAAAGGACAGGTGGTGTGGAACAGGGAGATCTCAAAGTTAGCAGGAGCAGAGTTCAGGAGGCCATGCTGCATGGTGTCACGTGGCTACACTCCTGTCTCTAGCACAAGCATGGGCATTTTTGCAGAGCTAACATGCATTTTGAATGATTAGCCTGTGGACAACTGAGAGTTGACTGCTTTTTCATTCACCGAAATCATTGACATGTTCTAACTCCTAAAAGTGAGATGTTGAGTTGCTCTCTGATGTGCTTATTCATGGGCTGCTTGCAGTGACAGGTGAGTTTCAACTGTAGCCATCTGAACAGCATCTTTTTGCTGAAACCAACATGTTAATAATGTAGCGGCAAAATTTCAGTGTCTGTTAGGGAAGAGGATAGCACGGAAGTTTGCAAATGCACTCCAGTTACTTTAAACTAGGTGTGTGTTGTGCTTTGTCTTACTGCATATTTAATCTTACAATTAATTGTTGGTATATGTGGGGAGTCCAGAAACTTGAATGTGAAGTCAGTTCAGTTCTTATCAGTCATCCTCTGACAGACAGGCATATATGTAAGGAAGGCTGTGCTGCTGAGTGGGAAATTATTGGAAGAAATGGGCGACCTCACTAACATTTGGCTGGATCTTGTTGTACAACTGTAGTCAAGGGAAAAGTATTCAATGTGCAGCTGACCAGCACAACATAATTCTTGTTTTTTTGCACTCACTAAAATAATCTTTGAGTATATTCCTAATATTTTCTATAACTCTTTCTTCTCCTTTAAGTAGCCCTCCTCTGCCCAAGAGGCAGAGTCAACTAATGCTCAAGATTATTAATGGAGAGCACAGAGGGATGGATGTCTTCAGGGCTGTACCATGTGGCCTCTGCCAGCTGCAACTGATCTACCTGGAAAGGCCACTGCCCAAAGCTTATCCACAGGTACTTGTTGCCATCCCTTCCCAGTGATATTCATTTAGATCGGTTGCGCTCAAAATGAGCTGGGTTAGATGTGCAGGACAGGCGTAGTAGGGGAATGGTGTGGCCACAGCCGCGTTTGTATTAAGTGGCAGCATACCCACTGTGGCTGTTTCTAACAGCTGCCTTATGCTGGCTGCTTTAAAAAAACTGAATCTCCCTGCCATTTGCTCTCCCACTAAATACACATCTGAAATACGTTAAGTGCTGTATTTAAGTAAGTCGCTGTATCTTAGCTGGTAGCAGTACTCAAAAAGGATGTGTTAAACCCTTGCCTTTATCTTTCTTGGTCCCTAACAATACACACTGCTTCTGTGACTTAGGCACTTTGGCTTTTGAAGGCTTTGCCAGCTTGCGCCAGCAGCTTTAACAGTAATTCAGATGATTTGCCCTGTATCTCACAGAGCATTCTGTAGGATTAGAGTTTTCTAACAGGGACACCTAGTGGTAAAATATCTTTTACTTAAAAATACATTATTTGAGTCCTTTTCTCTGTGTCTGGTATTTCTGTGCTTGCTACCTAATGTCATTATTTAAGCAGTAAATTTCTGATGCGGCCATTAGAGAGCATCTATTTGTTTATCAATGACAAGCCAAACTCTTCTCAAATCATGGTATATAATGCTTTCGCATGTGATATTTTTTGGTAAAATAAATACATTTCTGTAAAAGCCCTTAATTCATCGTTCCTTTCTTCCTTTCTTCCTTTCTTCCTTTCTTCCTTTCTTCCTTTCTTCCTTTCTTCCTTTCTTCCTTTCTTCCTTTCTTCCTTTCTATCACTCTTCCTTAGTAGAAGAACAAGGTGTTTACTTGGAATAAGGAACAGGTATATGTAACATGGATAAAAAGGCACTGATTTGCATGAACTAGTCAGAGGGTCACTAGTCTAATACACTGATACATTTGCCATCAGAACATCATGTAAAGAAGGTGAATAAGAAACTTTACGAGTTTGTCATTCCACAGGGACTGTTTGTGGAGTCATTCTTGGGTACTCGGGTTCACCATGATGCCTGCAGGGGCTGAAAGGAGTCTGCCTCTCCTGCTCTGCTCCCAAGGATGCTGGAGTATAAGGGACCAGATGCTTCATGTTTTGTCACGTTTCAGAAAAGCATCAGATGCAACTTTTTAATGCCACTTCACAACAAAATAGTGAAACACATCAGTGAACATCTGTCTTGTAGTGTGAGCTAATAACATACTCCTTTGGTTTAACTGTGGGGATGCAGACATCCGCCACATGAGTTTTCTGTTCCCTGCAGATGGAATTTTGATGCAACAACTTCAGAAGTTGTGGAGAAAGACAGACATTCAGTAACCTTGGGTAGAGGCAGAAAATGGCAAGTAGGATGTTTAAAACTAAGCAGATAACACAGCTTGTTTGTGTGGAGCCTGAACCTGTGCCTAGATATAAGTTTTTCTTCAGGCCACTCAGTAGGGAGATTGGAAGGGGGGATGGCCTGAACAATAGCACAAGGTCATGTGGCAAAACAGCAGCAGCATTGATTGCCAGTGACATAGTTTTATCATTTATTGTATTGGTAAAAGGGTACATCGTACCTGACCAACCTAATATGCCTTCCATAGTAAAATGACTGGATATGTTGACAAGGGGAGAGCAGTGGATGTCATTTACTTCAACTTTAGCAAGGCTTTTGACACTGTCTTTTGCAATATTTCATATCCAAGTTGGGACATTTGGATGGGTTGATATCAAAATGGTTAAAACCCTGGTTGGATGGTTGGGCTGAGAAGGTGATGGTCAATAGGTCATACTCTACTGTGAAGCTGGTACTAAGTAGGGTAATGCAGGGGTCTAGCCTGATACCCCTCCTGTTTAGCATTTTTTCAATGACTTGGAAAAGGTGATGGACTGCTTGCTCATAAAGTTTGCAGATGAGACTAAATTAGCCAGATCATTCAGAAGGACCCAAACTGTGTGGGGAAGTGGGTCAACAGCAGCCCAGTGGTATTCAGCAGGGCCGAAGGCAGAGCCCTGCCCCAGGGAGGACGAGCCTGGCAGCCACACAGGCTGGGGCCTGCCCGCCTGTGGAGCAGCTCTGCCGAAAGGCCCCAGGGCCTGGTGGGCAGTGAGCTGGGCACAAGCCAGCAGTGCCCCGGCTGCAGAGATGGCCAGCGGCCTCCTGGGCCGTACCAACGGGGACGCAGCCAGTAGCTCATGGGAAGTGAGGGATTGTCTCCTCTGCTCAGCACTTGTTAGACCATATCTGGAAGACTGTGTCCAGTTTTATTGCCCCCCAATAGAAGAAAGAGATTGATAAACTGTCAAAAGTTCACCAGAGGGCCACCGAGATGGTCAGGGGCTGGAGCACCTGCCCTGTGAGGAGATGCTGAAGGAGCTGGGCTGGTTCAGCCTGGGGAAGTGATGACTTCGGGGTTCCTATCAGCAGCCTGCTCATCCCTCTGAGGAGTGTATCAAGAAAGCACAGCCAGGCTCTTCATAGCATTGCATGATGGGATGAAGTGAGACAGCAGGCTTATCTTGAGACAGTGAAACTCATACTGGATATAAGGAAAAACTTCTCCGTGCAGGACAGTCAGGTGGTGGGGCAGGTTGCCCAGAGAGGCTGTGCAGTCTCCATCCTTGGGAACTCTCAAAACCCAAATGAATAAAGCCCTCAGCAGCATGGTCTGAGCTCAGAGCTGACCCTGCTTTGCACAGGAGGTTGGACAAGTGACCCTCGGAGATCTTCCAACCAAAAGTATTCTACGATTATATGGTTTTTTACCTGTGTGTGTGTGTCTGCATATGTGTGTGTATATATATACCTATGTATTCTGAGTAATGAACAATGAGTTACAGTTGTTTTGCAAAGTATGTTCTTGGATTCTAAAAAAAAAAAAAAATCTATCCGTGTTGCTCAGCCCCTCTAGTTGAAGGGCCAGAAATACACTCATTATGTTTCAATTGATATTTTTAATTATGGTTGGTATTTCTGAGCCATTTACATGTGAGAGCTAGCCTGTTGGTAAGTGGCATTTAGATAATGAAGTGTTGCATCCCTTTTCAAGACAGCACAATTCTGTTCTAATATATTAATAGATAGTTTTAGCCTATACTGGGGCTCTGTCTCTTCACTGTTCCTTTCACCTTTTGAATCTGCTGGATAATTTTAATCAAATTTGAAGGACAGATAGATGTCTCAGAAATAAGTAAGTGATTGAGTGGAGTGACCAAATTAGTCCCTCTGTTGAGGGAAAGGCAGGCACAGCTCAGCCATTACATGACTTTTCATTACATCTTTTTTGGGGGGCTTTATGCAAGTAACGATGTCCTGTTTTACTCCATGGTCATAAGGACCATAACAGGGCAGCTGGGTTACTGGGGTGAGGAGAGGTCTCTGGAGCCAGGGAAGAAGAGAGGGAACAGCAGAGGACTTGGACCTGCAGGAAACCAAGCTCCCCTTGTTCTGCAGCTCGCCTTCTGAGGATAGGCTTTTCGGTGGTTTTCAAAGTGCTTTGGAGGATACCGTGATCCATTTCACGTGATCCATGGTCTACATTGTGTGATTTCACTAATGTCACAAGGTAGTAGAGTTGATTTCTAGTTTAGGGCTCATGCTTTGGTGTCCTGCTTTGAGCATCTGAACGCTGATGACTGAACTTCTGTCATATAAGGAGGACCCATCTGAAAATAAAATAGGTCCATAGCAAGAGTCACTATGGAAAATAACTACAGCTTCTGTCTCAAAGAAACTGAATAACCCCCAAACCTCTAAACAGCTTATGTGGTAAGATAAGTGTAACAAGACCTGATCCTGAAGCCCTCTCTTCAGTGGCTGTGCTCGGCTCTGCATGGCCAGCTGGGGTCAGCCTGTGTCCAGCTGAATACCTCATTTCTCCACTAAAGGTTGAGGACACAGTTTCACTCGCTTCTCCAGAAATAACAGCTTTCATCACTTCCTTTACCCATTTTATCATGTGTTCACGGTAAGAGCAGGAGCACACATGCTGTTTCTGGCACAGAGGAGGAAATAACCAGCTGGGGGGGCAGCTTCTTTTGGGGACAGTGCTGCCTTAAACTGCTTGTGAAACTACAGCCTCAGGCATTCTTGAGCTTTCTGTTTCACCATCTGAAGGGATGCCATTGACACATTTTTTTTTAAAGCTTCTGAAGAGCGTAGTCTGTTTTTTGAGGAATGTGTTAGGTATCTTAGATATTTATGTAATTATACTAATGAAGTAGTTTTATTTATTGTTTTCTGAGGAAATGCTTGGTATTTTTGGATTCATGTTCTTCAAAGAGAGGAGATTAATTTCCTCTTAAGATTTTGAATATGATTTTTTCAAATGTCTTCAGAGGAAAAAGTAAACTTGAAGAGTGATTACAGAATATTGGCTAATTAGCTATAGTGTAACTGCTTTAATTACTTTTATCCCTGAAGCCACATGACTGTGCAGATGACTAGCAGATGACTTATTTAAAAAAAAAAAAAGGAAAAAAAAAAAGACATGTTCACACTGCAAGGTTAATGAGCCTAATTAAATATAGTTTTCCTTAGCCAGATACTAAATCATGAAGCTTGGGGGAGTGGAGGAGGGGGAGAATCCAAAGGCAGTCAGTTCTATTTCAAATAATGGTTTTATTCTGATTTTTAATGGAAAAAAAAAAAAAAAAAGCTGGAATTGTGAGTGATTTTTCTGAATAGAGACATTTACATTTAAAGATTTGGTGAGACCTCACATGGCAAACTTTGAAAGTCTATTTAGAGACAATTACTCTGAGACATATTTGTTTTCACTTGCCCACTGCTTTAATTAATGGAGAAGTGGGCTTGAATAAAAGGTCTGTGTTAGATAGAAGTCTCCATCTGCTTCTGCATATCACCAGAACCTTTGTCCTTCCTCACTGTGCATTTTTTTCATTACACCATTTTATTTCCTTTAGTAAGCTGCATAATGTCTCACATTAAGCTGTACTGACAGGATGGAGTTCTCATTTCTTTTTAATTATTTTAAATTTATTTTAAGTTTTCTGCCTTTGCTGTGCACAGTGGTTCAATATCCCACATTCAAAAATGTACTTGGCGATCCAAATGCTATGGTCTTTCAAGGAAACTTGCATCTCGGGCACAAAAATTAGATATTGAATCTTCTTGAGTTGCCATGCCTCAGCCTCCTTTGTGACTAGTCTGGAGTTATTTAAAACAGAAGGTAAAATGTGTTGCACAATGAAAAGGGCTTAAGCCAATGAATTTCATTGTATTTGCAAAGAACTAAGAACATGCAATCAGCTACTGCTGATCGGCTGATATGTGGTTAACTTTCACAGGTGACTTTGAACAAAGATGAGTCAGCAAAAGTAGTAGCTTCTTTTTCACTTCCACTTTTCTTCCCCCTCTTTTCTCTCATTGATTGTGAAGTTCTTAAACATTACTTTCCCAACTCCCCCCACCCCCGCAAAGGGTATTACACTTGACTGTTTCTTTTAAGCTAATCTAGTGTGCAATGCTCCATTTCCTGCAGATATTACTCGGACCTTCTGAGAAGCTATGCTCAAAAGTCAGGTAGGGGCAGATACACTAACAGTATGTTTCTACCGAAGTCCAGCACAAGATGAATCAGACTGAATCTGCTCCAAATAATAAGTAACGAAAGGCTAACCTACTCATGGGGAAAATTTTGGTTCTTTCACTTAAATTCAGATTTATGCCCCAAGAACCAAGAAGATGAGAATTTTCCATGTTTAACAAACTGGATGCTGTCTCCATAGTCTTCCTAACTCTTCTGTAGAAGACAGTAGTTTTTATAAATTAATTATTTAGTTGGATTTCTTGGTTATTTTTCATAACGTAGAGAGAATAGGTTAAGGTAGAGTAACTGAAGTTTCTGAATCCATATTAGAGAGCGAGAAGCTACGTACTTCATCTGAACTGCTTGCTTTGATTTTATCATGTTTTCCAAAGGGGCTGAAAGATCACCATGT
Organism: Nipponia nippon; assembly: GCF_047370975.1. NCBI lineage: Eukaryota > Metazoa > Chordata > Aves > Pelecaniformes > Threskiornithidae > Nipponia > Nipponia nippon. The sequence goes on from NW_028262347.1 coordinate 71,025,922, forward strand.
GCCCAGTAGGGTTCAAAAGTTACCTTGATAAATTGGATCATGATCAAATGATTCCACCTGAGCACTTGGCATATAGTAGGAGAATCACAACACAGAGTTTGTGTTTCCTTCATTTATTTATTTCTTTATTTGTGTTTTCCTCCCCCATAAACTTTGTCAAATGTTGCCTATTAACAGCTCCATGGGAAGTGATGTATGCTCGCTGCTGATCACATAGGAGCCTCAACCTTAAAGCAACTGTGGAGTATGTAGAGGTTTCACTGGCTTATATTTCAGCTGTCTGTGTTTATATGGTTTGCATTTGTTGAGGTTCAAAAAGAAGGAAAATTCTAGCCATGGGTTTTGTAGCAATAGCTTTTCTCACCTGCTTTCTACATGTCAGTTGAGCTTCATGCTTTTGGGGCAGAATGGGTAAGCCTGTGGCTTTGAAAGTGGAGAGAAGTAAAGAGGGTTTCTTGTTCGACTGGTTTGCAACTTTGCAAGCTCCTCCTTTTCTTTTTCGCCATACAGCGAGACTGATGCTAAAGTCTTAAGGAAATCCTTAAATTCCTTAGGATTCCTTTGAAATTTCTTCTTTGGTTTAACTTCTTTTGCTTTTGGCCAACATGTTGTCCTTGCAGGTACTGCTCATTTAATTACTTGTATGTGGTAATAGGAAAGTGGTAGCAAGGTGGCTTACTGTGGTCAGAACAAGATTTCATATAGCTGTGTTTCAGGCTTTTTTCCTGCATTTCCACTGAGTCATCTTTACCCTAAATTGGTTTCTCCAGAGCTTTTTGTAAATCTAATTAGGAAAACAAGCTTGTATTTACATATACTTTAGCTAGTATATTAGTTCTGCACTTTTTTTGGCTATTAAAACTGTAAAGTAGGAAGAAAAAAATTTGAGGATAAGATTTCTGTACAAAATTAGTGATTTTGGCTATCAGCTTTTTTGAAAGTTTTAAACCTTTTTTAATCAATGTGCTCAAGGGAAATGCAAGTTTAATACAGTAGTGAAGACTTGTAGAGGTGAGACGCTCTTAATAAATTAAGTCACCCAGAATTATTATCTCTTAGTATCTGAGCCCATGTCCATATACTGACCTTAACTGATGATGGTATGTGATGATTGATGGTGGTGATTTGCTGATGAGTGGTGGTGAATGATTGTTGATGTTGTCTTAAGAGTATTTTCATGGATTGTTTATATGATTAGTATTTACAAGAATTATTTATGTTTTGGGATATGAGAGATTTTAAAGATGATATGATTTCTTTTTCCTGTGTACTTCTGTGAGCAGTTTGTGTTTAGTAACATTCAAAATTATGCTTTTGGTTTATCATACTAAGCAGATATTTCAAGATTCAAGGGCCCGAACCCTCAGTTCTCCTTTATTAGTCAGTTACCATTCGTTAAGGAGTGTCCAATTTTTGGTGCTTCTGTTTTTAGACAGTAACATTATTTTAGTAAATGCTGAGTATCTGCTTCTCTTTGGGTCTGGAGGTTGTTTATGGATAGTGAAACTCATGTGAGCCAGGCTGTCTGCAGCGGGCATCTGCAGGAATTCACGTGTTGAAGATGTTGCCTTGAGTCCTCCAGGGTGCTTGGCAAGGTGAGCACTTCTCAGGCCAGCATCCATCTCAGTAGCTTCCAGGAAGATATGTTGCCCAGCAGTTCAATGCTTTTGGAAACTTGCAGTTAGTCAGGCCCTAGTAGCAAATTCAGTAAAATTAGCTCTAGACAATAACAACTGAAATGCTTTGTTATGCAAGGGTCTGTCCAGAGGTTTAGGTGACTGTGTGAGGTACAGTTCCTGTAAACAAAGGTTCACGCACATAAAAAATGCTGTTGTATCCTGGGTGCCAGCAGACAAGCAAAGGACTGAATAAATGTTACCATATTCTGGAATCAAGAAGTAAATCAGGAGCCAATGGCAGAAGGCTGGTTTGTGGGCTTTTTTATATGCCACAGATATAATAACCTTCATAGTCCAGGACTGGCAACATAGTGTCTCTCATCAGCAGTAATTTAATTCAACAAAAAATGCTGTGTGAAACATCCAGTTCACAGATCATACCCTAACAGAAGTTAATGCAATAGCATTTTGGACTGGTGATAAATACGCAAGCCCTTAAAAGGACATTGTCGTGGTTTAACCCCAGCCGGCAACTAAGCACCACACAGCCACTCGCTCACTCCCCCCTGGTGGGATGGGGGAGAGAATCGGAAGAGTAAAAGTGAGAAAACTCATGGGTTGAGATAAAGACAGTTTAATAGATAAAGCAAAAGCCGTGCGCACAAGCAAAGCAAAGCAGGAAATTCACTCAACTACTTCCCATGGGCAGGCAGGTGTTCAGCCATCCTCAGGAAAGCAGGGTGCCATCACGCCAAACGGTGACTTGGGAAGACAAACACCATCGCTCCGAACGTCCCCCTCTTCCTTCTTTTTTCCCCAGCTTATATGTTGAGCATGACGTCATATGGTATGGAATAGCCCTTTGGCCAGTCTGGGTCAGCTGTCCTGGCTGTGCTCCCTCCCAGCTTCTTATGCACCTGGCAGAACATGAGAAGCTGAAAAGTCCTCGACTAGTGTAAACTCTAGTCAGCAAGAACCAAAACATCAGTGTGTTATCAACATTATTCTCATCCTAAATCCAAAACACAGCACTATACCAGCTACTAAGAAGAAAATTAACTCTATCCCAGCTGAAACCAGGACAGACACAAAAGCACAACATGCTCTTCAGAGGTCCCAAACCAAGCTACAACTTTCTTCTGAAGTCCCACACAGTATATGAAAAGAACACAGAAATAGGTGAAAATTTCTCCTTTTTTTCCCCACCCCAGAACTTGGCTGGATCTCAAAAGTGCACGTGAATCGACCTGCAGTTGTGTCGCACACAGAACGAATTAAAAAATGGAGAACTGTGAAAGGTAATTGGCAAGTAAGTGCTCTTTTTATGCATTCCGTTCCTGTATTTTTAAAGCAGTCACTTTCCCTCTCCAGGCTGCAATATTGAATTTTTTTCAAGATGCATGTAAACTTAAAAGATGTGCTTGTCCATGTCTTATTTTAATAATTTGTATTTGATGATGATGGGATGGAATAAGGTGATGCATTAATCCAAACAAGTTAAAAGCCTTATAACTCATGAGTGGCAAAACTGCAAATGAATTTAAGTCATCTTTATTCATGAGTGGATTAAATTGTATATTACTATCCCACCACATTTATTCTGTTTCCCAGATGGACTTCTCTGCACACTGCCTTCTTATTTTTTAATTTTAAAGCTGTAAGATATGATCATGGTACCTGTCAAGTTTGACCTACCTGGATGATTTTTCTTTACTTAGACATCCCTAACATGTGTGATTTCTTTGCTTAACTAGTTCTTACCTAAAACTCAAAAATCCTGACTGGCTATGGCACTGGGGAGGGTGGGGGGGAGAAGGAAAAAAAAAACAATAAAAAAAAAAAGGCTACTAATGTTAAGGGGGATGATGTCTCAACTCCTGAAATAAGGTAAATGATCAGTTATTGTCCATCTTAGTATAACATAGGTTCATGTAAGCCACCGCTAAAGCCAGTGGTGCAAATGAACTTTTCTTCAAGGCTATCTTGTATTCACTGAACACACACATTTAGTGTCTTAGCAGTTACTGTCAACCTCTGCTGTTTACTGCCCCTCTGGCAGAACTGGCAGATACTAGCCCGGTGTGCATGTTGCTTTCTCCAGTTTGTACATGAGAATGGTAATGCAAAGCCATCAGCTCAGCAATGTAAGCTAGTAAGTTCTGCAAACCAGAGCTGGTGAGGCACAGCCACAGGCTGATTCCTGCCACCTCAGCGGCAGGATGGGAAGCACTGGGAGGGGAACAGCAGGCAGAGCTGGCTGCAGGATGCCGTAAGTGCTTTGGCAGCGTTCAGCCAAGGGCATGGTCTGAGAAATGCCGTGGAGCAGACCCGCAGCTCCCAGTGAGCTCTCAGCCGTGGGTTTGTAACCGTTGTCCAAAGGACAAGTTGATTCTTCCTTCACCGAGCAGCTGTTCTGCAAGCAAATGTGTGTCTTCCTCCCCTCTGCAAGCTACACAAATCATTTACTTGCAACAGTAACTGTTAACGTGGAAGCAAGAGGAAGGAGACACTCGAGGATCGATCTTAACAGTCCAACGTAGCGGAACAAAGCAAGAATCACTTAATTATACTTAATTCTTCAAGAAACTGTTCAAAATAGTTGGTATCCTGAGCTTAGCATATCGGGCAGCCATTCTGGGTTGGCTGAAGCTGTGTTCACAATGAGCACAGATCTTGCAGACGACAGTTTGGGGATAATTTGATGTAACTGTGTAAGATCCTACTGGAAGGTGATAGAAAACAACTTCCTGCCTGTTACATGAACCTGAAAGTCTGTGCTTTGAATGTTATGATTAAATAAAAAATGGACATAAACTGAGGAAAGTTAGAAATTAGCTCAGTGTTTCCCAAGAGTTTCTTAGACATAAAAAGTCACTTGATACCAAGTTTAGCAGTCCACTGGCTCTGGGTTGGGAAATAGTGGCAGTGAGAAAATCCAGAGAGTATTCCATAACCTTGGCTATCTTCATATACTGCAGGTGCAGTAATGTAAAAAGTAAGTATTCTGATTTGACAGAAGTTACTATATAAAGAACTAAAGGAATAGAGAGCCACAGGCTTTGATTACAAAGAATCATTGGGGAAAAAAGGGATTTAGTGTCACTCCCTTGACATGGCTGTAGGACAAATGTTTAATTATTACTAGCACTTTTCCACTCTCCTGCGTAGTAACACTGGTACTGAGCTACTCGAGTGAGGTTTTACTTTGAAGAATGCCAAGAGGTTATTTTCAGAAGCATCTCTCCTGTATTTGAACACTGTCATTGCAGTCATGATAGTCATGTGCTGTTTATTTCACAGAGATGATTTTGAACCTTTACATGTTTGAATGTAACTAGCACTACAGATTCAAATTTTGAAGCCCATTTCCCAAAATACTCATTTGAAAAACCCTTTTAAAAAAATGAAGTTCATACCAGTTCTTGCAACTCCCTGACTATATCTGTCTTGATGACTTTATGATTCATCTCATAAGAGATGAGACAAAAATTCCCTCTAGTGAAGGATAAAAAAATCCAAGTATAAGAAACTTAAAGCCATTTAAAGTGAAGAACCCTTCTGAAGTATTATAGGGTAAAAGCAGCTATCAGTTAGAAACAAGCAGTCAAGCTTAGACTAACAAAGGCCAGTAACGGTTCATTACTGTTCAGTCACCCCAAAGTAGCTTTCAGTGTAACGTTCCTTGCAGGTTTAGAAAGGAGACTCCCATCAGCAAAGTGTGAAAGGTTTGTAGGCTGGCCAGCATCTTAAGATTTGCAGAGTAGTACCTCCATGGAGAAACAACAGATTTTGCTGCCTGTACTGACAAATCATGTCACAGAGCAGAGCAGTCAGGGAGGGACTTTATGGACTCAAGTGGACTTTGCTATTGCAAACTCTCCCCTTGTTGAACACGTGCCTACTAAGAGATGTCAGCTTTTAGTGAAGTCATCACTGTAAATGAGAATTTGCTGGAAGACTTTCAGCAAATATTTCAAAATAATATATTAAGCTTAATTTTTGTTCAGCAAAAAATCTCAAAAAAATTTTAGTTGTGTTTCTGTTCCCTTCTCCGACTTTTAAAATTCTGTAGCATTTTCATCTAAAGAGTGCTTTAGCCCTGTCACTTAGCTCTTGCTTTTGTTTTCTGCATGAAATAATTACAGTTGTTTTTTATTCCCAATTCACACAAAAGAAAGTGGAAACATCTGGAGTCTAGACCCTAAGTTTTAAGAAGCCTGGGTTCTTATAACCCCCCACTGATTCCATGTTTCACTCTCACGGCAGGAGAAGCATGCAAACATGCAAGTGTGCGAATTGCTGATGTATGCTGATCTGGTTGTTGGCAATTGCAAACCTGTGCTCCTCTTGAAGCATGTGTATAACTTTTCATGCGTGCAAGCTTTAAAGATACAGACATACTACAGAACAGAGCATATTATAACACTGAGGTTCCTCGCATAGGTGATATTTTTATCTTTGTCTTAGAGAAATTTGAAACAAGATGCTTTTTGTCCAGATAAAAATGTTTGTCTGATTCTTAGAGTCCCATTTAGTAGTTAGCTTTTGCACCAAAAATTGGAATTAGATCCTTTGATTCTGAGAGAGCTGACTTTTGATTCCAAATCCTTTCTGTGCTGTTAGATACTGCTCAAGACATGAACAAATATCTGCCATCCCTGTCTGTCATAAACCATTCTTTGCATATCATCCATGTTATATACCGTATGTTTACTTATTCTTAGAGTGAGAGCCAGGCTTCTGATTCCTACATCCTCTAAGTCAGTTTGGTTTTGGAAGCGTAAATTGAAATATTGTATTCCTTGCTTCACTCCCTGTGTAGGCTGCTTGGCTGCTGAAAGCTGTCACCTGCATAGACCTTACCACTCTTTCAGGCGATGATACTCCTTCAAATGTTCACAGACTGTGTTTTAAAGCGAAGCATCCCATCAGAGAGGATCTGTTGAAAGCCTTGGATATGCATGACAAAGGTATGATTGGTTTTGTTGTGTGTTTTGTGTAGAGAAAATGTCTGCATTTCCTTGGTATTTTTTCAATTTTCAGTTGGGTGTAAAAACGGCCTTCTCTTCCTGTAATGGAAGCAGTTATGGTAGGCAACAGTGCAGAGCCAATAGTCTTGAGAGAACGAACTAGGTCCTATATGGTCTTAATCAAAGCAACTGTCTTAAGTTCTAACTGCAAAATATCTACTCCTTTGAGTTAATATAAGAATAAAAGGAGAAAAAAAATGCATTCTTAGTTTGGAAACCAAAGTGAAGCATGGACTCAGGGTGACACTGTAAGTTATGATACCCGATGAGCAAATTTGATATGGAAGCCAGAAGTGTGTAACCTCAGTGTATGTCTTTTAATAATTGTGCACCAAGGTGAAAATAATTGAGTATTCTGTTAACCTGCTGATGTCCTTACTAAATTGGAGAAGGGGGGAATGTTCATGTGACTCCTTTGGATTTCATGCTTAGCTGCTGTTGCTGTATGTAACTATTGAGCCTGCCTGCCACTTTGCCTGTCAGAAAAGATGCATTCCATAGTCCGAAGCATGTTATTTTTACTTCAGAGGACATTCTCTGTTACCTGCTTGTTTCAGTAGTTAAGATAGGAAACATCTTTGCAGCCCAGTCTACTTTGAAGAATCAGTCCTGTAGTGAGTGTATGTGGTTGTGTGCATATCACGTATACACACGCGCGCGCACACACATAGAGTTCCCAGCTAAGTCAACAGAGTTGAAGGGGCAGAAGACAGTCCTTAAGAACTACTGGTATAACTTTCATTGGTATTACTCAAGCAGGCTCCATCTGAAGTCCCAATGTTACACCCAAGGCTGAACATGCTTCAACCTCAGAGCAAATTGAGACTGTTAATATAAATATCAATAAAACCTTTTTATATCTGAGCAGCTCTTCTGAATTTTTCCACATGTAATCACTGATGTGTCAGTGAATAATATTTGACTTTTGTCCTGCCATGTTGGCCTTACGATGATCTAGCAAACACAAAATCTCAGTGACATTTGGGGCATGCTTTTGTTATTGAAATATTCCAGTTTTACGTGGGCATTGGTCCACTAATTGAAGTCATATGATGTAAAACCAAAGGGGAATCAGGCCTCTGGTTTTAAGCCATACACATAAAATATCAAAGATTAGTCTTTTTTTAAAAACTTTGATTTATGGACTCTTCAGAAAGTTGAAGTATTAAATATAAGGTCAATTATCTGAGACTTTGAGAGAATAGCTTTTTAACTAGAAATGCAGTAGGACTGCATTAACATAAAGACTGCTCAGTTGCTGCTGGGCTCAGTCTGGCTCAACAAGTAAGGACAGAGCTTGCCAGTGTGGTTTCTCTCACAGTAATTTGCTGACTAAGCATGCCTTAACTGTCCATGTTGGCATTAAACAGTGAATGTGTCGATAAAAATCTTGGCATTTTAATGCCTGCTAATGCAAACTTGCTCCTAGGGTCAGGTGAAGGAACATGAGGGATGTAACAATATGGAGAATCACCTGAAGTGCTTGAACAATAAAACAGGTATCCTTAGTGTAGGTGCTTAAGATCCTTGTGAGAATGCAGAAGTGGGAGATGCAAACAATGCTCACAGGCTCATAATATGGATTGCACTAGAGAAGGTGGAAATGTATACATGTGAAAAAGTGAACTGTGGCTTTTGCAGGTATTACTGTCGGAGCAGTTTGTGTATATCCCACAAGAGTCACCGATGCTGTTAATGCCCTAAAGGCTGCTGGTTGTAACATACCAGTAGCTTCAGGTACGTTTTATTCTAAAATATCCAATTCAATATTTTGATGCTATAAAATATGTAGAAAAATCCAGAAGTTTGGACTTGCCTTTTTTTTTTTTTTTTTTCAGAGAGTAAGGTAAAAAGGTAGCAAGTGGAAGGAAGGGAATGGAGGGGAGGATTTGCGCTTGGTACAATCTTTTGTTTTCTTTCAACTTCAAGCTTATCAGCAATTCCAAGTCTGTTTTACTGGAAGCTCTTCAAAGACGTCCTTGAGATCTGTCAGCATTTCCCTCACCTGAATAGAAGAAATTGCAATAGTGTGCAGGACAAATTATCAGTAGACACTAAGTAGACAATAATAATAAAACTGCAATATGAGTTCTAATAACAATTTTTTCCCTATCAGTTGTTTGGCTTTTAAGTATAATCCTACAAGCTGAATTCAATGAAGATGTGTTCAGAGGCAAGGGTTATTGCCTGCTGAGCAGCCCGCAGGTTCAGGACTTGTACTTGCCAATCTAATAGTGGCAGCTCTTCTCCAGTCATCACACAACAGACAAGTCCTGAATCTACGATAGGCAAGAAGTAGAATCAAAGAATTATGCAGGTTGGAAGGGAGCTCTGGATGTCGTCTGGTCCAACCTCCTGCTCAAAGCAGGGGCTAAGCTTTGAAGTTAGATCAGGTGTTTAATGCCAAGATCCATGTTTTCTGGTTGTGGGTTTTGTTGTTGTTGTTGCTATTATTGTTGTTTCATTGTCATGTAGGGAAAAATACATACTAAATGCATTTATATGTCAGAGAGAAAGAGGATCTCTTTGTCAGAGATCCTTTTTGTCGTTAATTCTTCCATTTCCAAAGTTACCTTTGGGTTTTGTATTTAAACACCATAAAGGTAATCTTAAGTAGACCTCATTGAAAACAATTTTTGCTGTATTGTGATTTAGCTGTTAAACACATTACTGGAATTTAACTTGAAATATTACTTAAAAGAATTGGGGACAATGAAAAATGTGTGTATTGCTTCATATATGAGTTGACTCATTGTTTGCTCAGTTCTGCTGGAGGCAATAGATATTGTGCTTTCTTATGTAGGCTGCTTTGGAAAAAAAGTAGGCATGTTAAAGAGGCCTTTTTGTGAGATGCACTTACTGTCTTGCTGGACATTGGTTCCTGAGGGAAGAGCAAATACTTCTTGTGGATGAAGAGAGGGTAGGATGAGGTACCTTTAGATTTTTTGAATTGTGGTAGGGATAAAAAAAGGAATAACTTTCAAACTTTTTGGTGTATTATAGGTATTTGCAATTTTATGTTCAATTTATAAAACATTTTCTTCCCTTGACCTGCATCCTCCTTCTTGCTAGTGGCTGCTGGGTTTCCATCTGGACAAACTCCTCTAGAAACCAAACTGGCCGAAATAAGGCTAGCTGTGGAATATGGTGCCAGAGAGATTGACATTGTCATTAGCAGGAGTCTGGTGCTGACTGGCCAGTGGGAAGGTAAGTACCCACCCTTCGGCAAGGAACCTTAGCCTGTGTATGTGCACGTGCAAGCTCTTCTTTGTCCCTTCCCCTGGTTTCCACATCAGTCCTTGAAGAATTTGGTCCCTCCCCTCAAACTGACTGATAATCTGGGGCACTGAACTAAATAAAAACTATTTAACTAATTTATGACTACTGGTCGGATTTTTTTTTTAAAAGAATGCTGTTACAAGTTCTGTCAGGTTGGGTATTCAGAATGACTTTCTGTTTTGGTAATTCGGGTCTATTCCTTCTGTGCCTTTAGAGGTTTTTGTGTACAGGATTAAAAAATAGCATGTGGAATGGAAGTTAATGACTATGGTCTAATTATTTGAACAGTTTTGTTAAAGCCCCCAAGGGGCTGCTAATGTAGATGATACCTTGTTAAATATACATGTTTCAATTCTTGACAAAAATATGTATTTTAGTTGTTCTTGTTTCCCTGAAAGTTGAGGGTACAAATTGACTGTTCATATTATTATTGATGTTCTTGTGCCTGTAGACTACTACTAATTAGTAAGAACAATATTGCTGAAGATGGTTTTTGCTCTAATTGCCTCCTTAATGTACTGTGAATGGTTTGCCTAAGTGCTGACAATGCTCCTATAACTAATCTCCATGTGAATGTAAACACGTTGTCTTGGAATGAATCTTCCATTTAGTTGTATAATGCATTGCCATAATAGCCTGTTTGCTTGGAAGACTTTATGAAGGACCCCTTCTACCTGAGTTTGGTTAAGGAAGTACGATCATCATGGTAACAGATCATATTTTCTGATTTTGGTATTCCTTCAATTAGCAGTTAGAACTCAACCAAAAACCAAGTTTCTGCATCTGTGTCTTCAGGACTGGTATCCTGGTTTCCACTTGCTCTAACATCTTGGCCTCTTTTGTAGTATTTACCATCTCCATTCTTTTGCTCTTAAATATATGCAGCTTTACAAATGTTTGACTTCTTGAGAATGGGCATTGTTGCAGACATTTGTTTCTTTCAGAATAGCTATTTAAGTTCAGGTATGGCCCCAGAAGTTGCTAGAATATGGAGACTGGGTGATTGAGCGGTTTTAAATAAGACAGAATGATGGTCAAATTTTGTACCAGCTGGCAGCAAGAGTATACACACACCTTCCTATGCTGTATCTTTGTTAGGGTCTACACTATGGTCTACAAAGGAGGTGCCCTCTCCAGCAGCTGCGCTCCACTGGGAGCACATACAGGTCTTGGATACAAAATGAGCTGAGTCAGTGATCTGTCACCAAGACTAAAAAAAGACCACTAAACTGGACTTGAGCAGGAACTTGCAATTGTGTCTGAAAAGTCTGTCTTGTAGCAATTTCTGACGTAATTGTGGTTACCATGCTTCAGACTTCATGGTACAAACTGCAGTTAAGTGCAAGTTGCATAGAGCAGAGATCAGAAAGTTAGTGCAGGCAGGCAGTTGCAAATGCAGGCTCGAGGTTATGTTGCTGAGGATTCTGTGAAGGAGAACTCAGAAGAGAAATACAGGGCTGGATTCAGAGAGAAAGTTTATATCGGTGATTGAAATGAACCAGACATACATTGCTAGGTTTTTCTATATGGGAAACAAGTTGTTTTCTGTGGTCATAAATTACAGGGGAGGAGTACACAGACATAGAAATGATGGATTGTGGTATAAAGCTGTCAGTTTACTAAATAAGTAAGTTAGCAATGACTTTTGATTTGGTATGCATATTCTTTTATCCACAGCTGAAGTTGTGACAAGGTTTAAAGCCATCTTTTTTTTGGCAATGGTTAGTTTACATTTCTTTTACTGAGGGTAGAATTGAAATTATTTCCAAATTTTTTCTGAAAGTTTGTCTATGAACGTGAATCTGTGTATGGCATGTATTTACATGGTCTTGAAAAAAGCTACCTCAGGAACAAAATTTACTTGCCATCCAGATAACGATGCTACAGGGTGAAAAATTCTAATGTTTAACTTGCACATCCAAAAAAATTACTTCACTAGGTGGTCTGAATATTTTGGTGTAAATCTAGTGTTCTGACTTAATGTTTTGCTTTCAATAGATGTATGTTACCTGTGTGAACATGCAGCTTTCCACCCCTATCTAATTATTAGATATGATATACAGCAGTGTATAAAGTACATTTAAGGAAGCTAGAAAGGATGAAGAAGTCTTTTTTAGGCTGGATTCCTACATAAAATTGAAAAAGTCTAGTGCAGTTACTATGCCTGTGTTCAAGGTACTTCATCAACTAGAGCTGCCTTGCAGTTATGACAGAACCTCTGCCTATGCTTATAACACCGGTATATTTTTATCGGTATTTTCTCATCCTTCCTGTCTTCACAACTTCAGGAGTTATTGACAAAAATACGTATGTGGTAGAGTGCTTTATCATACTGTTCATATATTTTTAGCTTTTCTTCTAGCCTGTGCAATAATTGGGGTCACCATGATAGAATAGTGTTGCTTTGTGATTTGTTTCAAAGGTTTGTTTAGTTATTAAATATTTTAGTGTATGTCCAATTATGTCAAGTTATTTTAAAGCAGTTCTTAAATATTGTTGGAACTCTTTATGACACTCAATATATTTTCTAGATCTTTACAAAGTAATTGTTAAGAGTTTTGTAATAGTGCAGAACATGAAAGCAGCTTTATTGGGCAGTTAATTTAGCTTGGAAAATAACATTAAATGAGATTTAAGTTTATGAACTTGTATACCTTTTACAACCTATTAGCTTTTAAAGGAATATTACTTTACAATAGTTTACTCAACCATTGTCTTGTATCACTCGACAAAGTATGTATTAAGCCTAAAAATCTCAATTTAGTGTCTTTAAGCCCAGAATGTGGAGCCTTTTTGTAAAGAGTGATGAAGTTGACCAACAAATTGTTGAAAGAAACTGGATTTTTTTTTTTTCCCCCCTGTTATCAATGAATACGTTAGACTTGCTGTATCTTCTGAAGCTGCCTCGGGTACCATAATGTTACTTCGGGTTCCACAGCTTTTAGCAAACACCTGGACATACCACAATGTAAGCGGGTTCGAGGTCTTGATAACCGATCCTTTGCTCTATGTCGGTTGAAGTTTCCTACAAGAAAAGAGAAAAAAAGTATAAGAAGTTTTAACACAGCTGCATCCATGAAATACATTAGGTATAACCTCATTACGAAAGCTGCCTTTCAATTCTTCTTAATAATTATTCAACTGTGAGTTTAGAGGCTTTGTTCAGGGATTGGGGCCCCCTTTTGTGCCACATACCTTGTAAACAGGGCAGGGAAAATGCACTCCGCACTCCAGAGACTTGGAAAGGACTCCACATGTTGTTCAGAAATATTGTAATTGGATTTACCGTTTTCTAGATGTGCAGGCTGACTTGGGACCTCAAAGTCTAGTTGCACAATTTCTTTCTTATATTGTCAGCAGCAGCTCAGACTCCTGAAGCCAAGTTGTGTTTTCAGTTTCATGTGAATCACTGGAGCCTGGAGTTGCACATATGTGGCTGAGAGCAGAACTGAGAGAGTCGTGTTGTGCTGATAGCCTTGTGCTTGTCATTTTGTTAACAAACCTGCCATTAATGTGCAAGACAGAAGGGATTCCAGCTCATTTTCCGGTTTCCCATCATGATTACCTTGATCTTTTGGTCTAACAGAAATTGAAACACCTTCCCTTCTTGTCTCAGTTTCTACCCTTAACATCAGTCAATGTGACTGACTAAAGAAAAACAGCAAATAAGCTGAATACAAAAAAAGCAACAAAAAAACCCGCCAAACCAAAAAGAAAAAGTGTTTTTATCACTGCATTTTTGGAGAAGAGCTGTTTCATAAAAATTCAAGCTGTGTTTTTCTCCCCTTAATATTTTCATTTCCTGTGCAAGCGATACAGATTATCCCCTTTATTATGTGATGTTTAGGACAAATGTGTTAAACCAAAGCAAAAGGCCATCTAGACAATCTAAGGCAGATTATAGCCAGCAATAATTGTTAGGGATGTTTGCTTGAGAGCTGTGTTAGGGGGAGGCACGTTTTCTGTGGTGCATTTAATAGCTGAAAAAAAATCAATGTAATGTTTGTACTGAATAGTTAGAATTTAGGAAAGCTACAAAAAAAGCCACCTTCCAACACTTATCTTTTATAACAGTGGAATTAAAAGCACAGCTATGAAAGTATTTTTTTCGTTCCTGTAAAATCTGAATTTTTCTTACTTTAATAGATGCATCCAATAAAAGCAGATCTAAAGTTCATGAAAGCAGCAAGATATCTTAAATAAGTGGGTGCAAAGTAGAAGAGTTCTTATGTCACATCTATTTTAACAGCTAAGTCAGTGGAGCTACTACAGACTACGTCGGTGAGCATCTGACTCCAAATATGTTCTATATAAGTTGGCTTGCTTTGGGTTTTAGTTTTTTTGTTTGTTTGCTTGTTTTTCCTGGCTTAAGACTTAGACTTCTTTTGGAATGGATAGCATTGGTGTGTTCGTGCTGTGTTCAAGATGCTACACAGTATTGGCCATTTGCTTTGAGATCTCTTGATTGTCTTTTCCCTCTTTTTAGCAGTCAGAAGAAGAATCTCTTGCAGCCTCTTCATGGTGGTCTTAGCTCACAGCTGAAAACATGCCTGCGGGGTTTTCTGTGATAGAGGTTTTTCCCAAAAGCTTTCTGCCAGTACTGCTAACCAGAGAAGCTCTATCAGTTACTGGTGTTCTGCATAGGTTGCAGATATTCCCAGAACCACTCTGGAGCTCTGCTCCTGCTACTGATCGGCTTGACAGAACTGAGTAGTTAAGTCATGGACTTTTGGCAGCACAGACTGTGCCAGCAGCAGCCCAGGACCCTTTGAAACAGAGTGCATTTTCAAGTGTGATTAACTCCACCCATACTTTAGACATTTGCTGGGAAGTTTTAGGATAGCCAAGTTACTTGTGTCTTGATTTAAATCTGACTGAGCATTGAAACCTCTTTTTTATCTTTGAAAGGGGTTTTTGCGCTTGTTCTGTATCAAAGCAGTGCCTGTTTGTACTGGGACTGGGGTGCTCTGGTTAATTGTCTCTGTCCCAGAGGTAGTTGCGTTTCTATTTGTGCTTTTACTGTAGGGCTGAGAATGTCCTATGAATGCCAGCTATTGTCTGCAATAATGGGTCTCTGAATAAAGAGCAGTATTTATTACCTACACACCTGCCCCATTAAAGTATGCCCACTCTTCCACCACCTCAGCTAACCTGATAGACACGGATGATTGAAGATCCTCAGTTGTTCCTGTCTGTGGGTTGATACATGCTGTCAGATAGTGAGACTGTTCAAATGATCTTGGCACTAATTGCATATAAAAGTACCTTCCAGCAATAGGGAAGATGCTGTAGCTATGGTACTAACTCCAGTGAACAACAGCTATGAGGATATAATTTCTTTTCATGGAATCCAACCTATATGTACATTTTGTTGATTTTATTTTCACGTTTTTGGTGGCGTATCTTAAAGGTAGAGAAAACTCGAGTCTTTTCTTCTTGTTACCAAAACTAGAAGAACATGAAAGCTGCTTTCTCTGGCTTTCCAAAAGCTTTAGGAAAGAGTCAGTCCACAGAAAGAGACTGTGTTTGGATCTAACGTGAGCAGTGTTATCAAACGCACAAGAAAATAGCACAGGTTCTTTGTATTTCCTTTTTGAGTCTTGATTTGATGTAGGTTTCTGGAGCATCATCAATTGATCAATAAAACATGTTAGACTGCATGCTAGTACTGATTAATTCACACCTTTGGTACACAGTAAGAAACAAGGTGAAGCCTGGTGTCTCTAAAGGGACTTGCTAAGTGCATTAGCCAGTCATCTAGTAATGTGTGTAGTGTGTCTCAGAGGACCACCCCAGTGATCCCAGCCCCGGCCGCCTGGTGTGCCGGTGGCATCCATAGGATGCGGCAGCATCGCGGGTGGAGGGGAGGTCCAGCTGTACAGCAGCTGGCAAACCCTACTGTATGTTTCCGAGTCTTGCTTGAGGACTGAGGAGAAAAGAAAGCTAGTATTGCTGAAAAACTTTAGTCTCCGTAGCCATATCCTGGACTTTTTTAGCAAGAAAGATTTGTTAAAAGCTGTATTTTAGCCTTCCATAAACAAACTTTTCAATTATGTGTTTGAAGATTGAATACAATTTGTGAAAAAGACTCTCTTGCAAAGGATCCTGTTTGCTTATTTTGTGTCATTTTTTTTTTTTTTAAATCGAATTCCAGAAATGGTGACTGTACACTGTAAGAGCTGGTTTTCTCCCCACCATTAACACTGGATGAGCTTTGCTCATCCCCAAGTGGCCAGCTTCTAACAGCTATGTTTTGATAATTTCTAGCTATTTTAATCTTCCTATGTTTAAAATTTTGTGGGACCACTGCTGAATTTTACCAAAAAAAGGGTGGGAGGGTTTCCCTGGGCTCCCTGTGTTGCATTACCTGACCAGGTCTGCAAGTTCTAGCCTTTTTTAAAAAACACAGATGGTTATGTCCAAATTTATTCCAGTCCTTACTGACTCTGTGAAAATATAAAACTGTTAGAAAATTAAGCATGCCTCTGGCCGTGACACTTTGTAGATCCGAAAGCAGGAGTTTGTGAGGGAGTGATCTGCTCTGGACAATGTCCATGAGCAGGCAAATGCTGGCCTGTCCTCCCTGTCGCTGCTTCTCCCTGGCTGCAGCCAGTGGCCGGCTGGTTGAGCGGCAGCTCACTGAGAAGCGGTGAGCAGGTGGGATGTGTGTCTCAGGGACATGCCGACTGCTTGGAGATGAGAGCTGAGGAGAACTGAAGGTCAGAAGACAGACTGATAGCAAGAGGCCCGCCAAAGGCGGTGGAGCTCTCTGTGGGGAGGGAGGGGCCACTCTGGGGCAGGGTTTGCTTTTCGTTTTCCAAGTGGTGTGAAGATACAGAGATAATGGTCTGGTTTATCTCCGATCTAAAAGGCTTTATATAAGTCCGTCCTGCTTGTCTGTGTCAGTGCCAGTGGCAGTGCTTGTGTGGCTCCTGACAAACTTCCTTCCTGAACTCCAGCTGGCTTCCTCAGTGAGCGTGGGCATCAGAAGCGAGGGCCCAGCTCTACCCTTGGAGCTGTAGCTCCACAGCATGCTAGGCAGATGTCCTGCTGGCCCTCCGGCCACCATGTGTTCTTCACCCTTGCCGGGGCTGTCTGAGGTCCCAGCACAGGATGGTCCAAGACATCAGTAACCTTGTGGGCAATGCAACTACTTGAGGTGGTTTGTAAACATGGATCCATGCGGATTTGCTGATCCTTGGGGTCTGATCCCAGGCCTTGGTCTCTCCTCACCAGGGATGTTAGCAGACCGCATTGATTTTTTTTGGGAAATTCTTATTTTCAAGAATATTAAAGTGGGATTCAGATGCCTAAACACAGGCATCTAGCTCCATAATCAGACTTCCCGAGATGATCCCATGATACTAGGGAGAACGGTAGGAGACCGAAGGGAGATGTGGAGCCTCCAGGACTGGCAGCTGGAAGCCAAGAGGGATATGTCATGGCACCTGAGGTGGCACTAATGTTTGTAATTAGACAGCTTGGTCACACCTTTGGTGTCTTTTAGGCTGAGCCCTTTGGCAAATGTGGCTGAAGGGGACAGAGAGAGTGATGATGTGATGTGGACAGGAAAACATAACTGTCCCTGAGTAATGATTCAATGTTCTACCATATTTATTGCTGAAAAAAAATGTTTTAAAGTCAATCTTGACTATCATGGCATTTTTTACTCCTGATGTATTCATGAGTGTTTGGGATACTGTGCATATTCTTAGTTTTGAGAGAACTGACATTAATAGCTATTAAGTTAAGCCTGAAACTGTGTGACATTGTTAATTACCTCCAGTCATGTAATTTATTGAACTTACAAAACTTAAGTTCTTGAGTGCTGTGACTAATTATAAGATTGGAAATTAATCCAGAAGTGAAAATTACAGCCATACTTGAAAATGTTTCTCAGGCAACTTTGATCATTTTCACATGCTTTTACCCACAGGTCTCTATGAGGAGATCCGTCAGTGCCGTGAGGCCTGTGGAGAGGCTCATATGAAAACAATCTTGGCAACTGGTGAACTGGGATCGCTTGCTAATGTCTACAAAGCCAGTATGATAGCTATGATGGCAGGTAAATATATGTGTTTTTCTTTTTAAGCTAAGAATGTCTTTGCTATATTATTTATGAAGCTTAAAAAATTCTAGTTGCGAAAGTTGAGTTTTGCCAATAGTAGGCAAAACCTATTATGCAGCAATCAGTTACTGAAGTTGCAGGTGTAGTAATGGAGTGTCACTTGTTTTGTATAACCTACAAAAACTGCACGAAATGTTAAACAGCACTTAAAACTGCTAAATGACAAAACTTGTAGGAACAAATATTTGTTGCCAAATGTCTGATGTTGGTATATTTAATAAGGATACATACATTTGGGGCAGCTACGCGTATTAGCCAGGCAATTGTGGTGAGCTACAGATGTGGTGTAGGTAGGTGGATCGTAAGCTTATTTTAAATGCAGGGGGAACTTTCCTGTGAAGATTCATGGTGACAGCTCAAAACAGTTTCTGGTTTGTGGTCACTTCTTCTAACCGCCTCTATGAGAGTGCAATTCGGGAAACCAACTATACTGGACATGCAGCGAGGGGAACAATACCACGCACTCCAGCAGGTGCTGGGATGGGTTGGTAAATGGGTTGATGTTGCTGGTAATTGGTTTTAACTGGCACGCTCAAAAGCAGTAGCACTCACTACCGGCGATTAATTGGCGCTTCAAAAGGTGTTCAGTCTTCCCTGTCTTTGAAAACTTGATTACATCTGACCTGATGTTTAGGAGTCTGTCTGTCTTTTATGCTGAACCTTTCAGCTAAGAAACACATTTCCATGAGCAGGATAGAGATTTTAGGGGCTGCGTACAGTTTGTAGGTATTACTTTTTTGCATAGCTATAGCCATTGCAGATTGAATGTAGCAAAGCGCCCATTTGAGCCCAGATTTACAGCAGCATATTCTCTCTGCAGCTTTGGGCCTACGCTGGTATAATTTTCCCTAGTTTAACCAGGATTTTTAGGGCTGTGTTTTAATGCCATCTTTAAGATGCAAAACTGGGAACTGGCTGATGTGGCTGTATTCTTTGAACACTGTTCTAGACACCTGCTTCTTCCCCCGTGCTTGAAAGAGGTCTCTTCAAGTACATTAATAGAGAGAAGTGTAAAGATATACTAAGAACCACTTGAGTTAGTCTGTCTTCCAAACTTTCCCTCATTTTTGTGTTGATTTTTTTTTTCTACTGTAAGCTCTTCAGGCCTTGAATTTCTTCTTATTTTAGAGCAAGAAAAAAATCATCCAAGTGTCTTCTCAGTATTTAAATAAATATTCAACTTTCTGCTGACCTCATTGTCTCCTTATACAACACTATGCTTATCTACTTCAAATGGAATGGGAAGCATTTTAGGCTTTTTACATGCTCAGCTACAATGTCAATTAGTATCATTAGATACAGAGGATCAGTATTATGTCAGTAAATATTGCTTTTAATTAGAAGAGGTGTAAGAAATACACATTTCCTGTCATTTAAACTGATGTGTTAATCATTATGATCACTTTTTGTAACATGGAGTAGTGAAAAATTCGGGTTGTAAAGCATTTTAGCATTTTCATATTTTTTGCTGGTGTAGTTTTTTTGAAATACAGCAGATGGCTCTATTGTTAATGATTTTCCTTGCATAGTTATTGATTTTACAAGATACTTAACCATCTAAATATGTGTAGTAATCTCCTTATTTCAGTCTCTTGCTTTTTCTTTGTGGGTAGGTGTAAAAATAAGAATTTATTGGTGCTCTATGAACAGGTATTGAGGGCTAGGTTTTCAGGCTCTGACTTGTCAGAACTGCTGAGAACCTTGAATTCCAGTTGAATTTTGTTTGATCTGCACATTTGTGGCATTTTGGGGAGAAAGTAATTTGGCACGGTATGTTTAAATTCTAGCTTTAGTATCCATTTATTTTTTCAACTGGTGCCATGATTTGAAAGAAAGAAAGAAAGAAAGAAAACAGATGATCTTGTGGGTATGGCAGGCCCTGGCAACTTTCATCTGAAGATAAAAGAGCAACACCTCTGATAAACTTGACTCCAGGGATTAGTTTTACATGGGGAAATGAGTTACACAGTATAGAGGATTCAACTGCATAACTGACTTAGAAGTCTTTGCTGCTGCTGGCCAATTGCTCCTGTCCTTTGCACCAAAATTTGCTGCTCCTTCAGCTGTGCTGTTCGAAGTGCTCATCATGCAGCGTTGTAAACTGAGCTTTCAAAGTAATACAGTTGAAAATTACTCTAGAAAAGGGGTATCATCTAGTTTGTTGTGAGGGTTTTTTGATTGGTTGTCATTGTTTTTTGCTGGGTTGGTTGGTTTGGTTGGTTGTTTTTTTTTTTTTAAATGGTCACCGCCTTAACAATCTGGTTTGCATGCCTTGCCTCGCATGCAACTGTATCCGTACAACTGAGGACATGACTGCAGTCCTTAAACTGTTTTCACTTCACAGCGCGTGATGTAAGCCTATCATGTAGGGAGCACAAAATCCTAGCCTTACAGATGTTCACATTGCCATTGCTGCGCATGCACACATTCACCTAGGTTCTGAAGCACAGAGCCACTAGTTGTGTTGTAACATATAGATAAAATACCTGTATTTCCCATGTGTCTCATTTGTGAGACTCAGAAGGCTGAGAGAGTAACACAATGCTGATTTATCACTAGCTCTGTGGTTAAAAAGCTTGCCTGGGATGTCTGGGACTTGGTCTCATTGACTGAGGTTCTTCTCCCACACAAGGGTCAGTCTTACAGAGTATTTGCTATTAAGGCTCTCAGTCCCTCCCAATAAAGTTCCTCTGCTTTGTGCAAAGCAATTAACTGAGCAGGGAATACAACCCAGATGTCTCCTCTCTCAAATAACTTTCCAAAATTTCTATACAGTCTTCCTTGTGCTTACTTGAGGAATTATTGGTGTATGCTGGGAACCACAGCATGTTACATTTAGTCTGATTCAGCTAGCAGGTGGGGGTTTAGCCACTGGATGTGAGGCCAGCTGCACAGACTTGAAAAGGGATGGTAAAAGGTCAAAAAATGGGCATCTCTGCATTGGGTGGGATTTTAAAAGAACGCTAAGGGCCGTGCTCAGGCTGGGGTGGTGTGCCAATGCACTTTTATATTCAAAGCGGATTGCATAGGCTGCTTCTGTAGGCAAACATCTGTACTCTGAACCGCAGCCCTTGAAGGACTCAGCGGAAGCCATTCACTACACACCAGTGAGCGAGACTGAGCCCAGTGAGATGTGCAGATCCCAGCAGGGCACTGGAGGTGGAGGCCAGTTGTAGAAATGGTGCTTCATACAACATGCCTGTGTGCAAGATGTTAATGCCTGCACCTGCAAGAACTTGGGAAAAAGTGTTGCTTCACAGTGAGGTGTGATAATAATTTGCCTTTATTTGAAGCAGTGGCTCTTGGCTCCTCCTCTGTCTGAAACAGTACCTCCAAAGTACCACGACAGCTTTTTCTTCCTTCTCTAGCACAGTACATAAGGAGAAAGACATCAGAATGGGAGCAGGCACCCAGTTCTCTTAAATTCTTCTAACCACACCTTTACAGACTTGACTGACACACTAAAAATTCTTCTGGAATATTTAAGAACCTGTTTCTGAGTGAAAGAGGCTGACAGAGCTCTAAGGACAGTGACTCACCTGGCAAGAGTAGTCCTTCCAGTGCTAAGGAGCACATAATGGCAAGTAGAATTGCAGATCAGTGGCTCTGGGTCACCACCAAAGGAGCACATTGTTTTCAGAAAGCTGACCAAGAGAAAATCTCAGCATTGAATTAGGGGACTTTTGGTCATTGGTTTATAACATCCACTGCCATTTCTTGAGCTTCTTGAAGTCTTGATTGTGATTTGAGTACATGAGCTTCTCAAGGGAAACTGACTGCATCTTTGACTCTACCAGACAGCTTCTAGATGATAAGTAGAGCAAACTAATTAGCGTTTTTCACCGGCTGGTGTGTACTTGTGTGAGTAACCTACATTTCTACAGGAGACACTCAAATCTGTGTCTTCGTAGCCTCTTGGAATAAACAGTCCTAAGGAACACAAATGGGAATGCCTGACTCCCCCATACCAGAAGGAACTATTCTATGTTTTTTCATCATGGTGTCTTTGAAAAAAAACAGGTCTTGTACACAATTGGCTTATAAGAGGTAGGCCATTTTTTAATTTTTATGTTTTGACACAAACATCAGGAACTGCCAAGGAAGCCAGATAAGGAAGGGAAAGATGATGAACTTGCAGTGGGAAAGGAACACTTCAGTAAAGGTGTGGATGACTTAATTGCGTATTTCAGTCATATATAAGGCTTTTATTTTCAAAAATCATGTTTTAACCATACTACCTAATTACAAAGACTTTATTGTTCTGCATAAGAATTCGTATTAATTAAGATAGGCAGACTGGGGGAGAGGTGGAGGAAGTGATTAAGTAAATGTACTTTAAAAGTGAAAACTTCATCTGTGTCATTTTAACTGTGAAAGCTGGACTTCACAGTACAGCTCCTTCTACGTCACTCTTTGGGAAGCTAAGAGAAACACAGCAGTGATATATGAAAGATATTTATTTTCATTATATATGTCTAAATAATCATTATATATGTCTAAACCTGTTGAAAGAGCAGGAAGGTGTGATGTATGTTCTTCTGTAGCTCTACTAAATGGGGTTAAAAAAATTTTTCATAGGTCATTAAGCAGTTAGTCAAATAATTTGTAAGTTGAGATACTGACTCGTATTGAAAATTGAATTTAGAAAGGGAACAAATTAGTGCTGAAACAAACTAACATCTCAAGTCTCTAGCACAAAAAAACCTGCAAAAAGTAGCAGAAGAGGTCTCTGATACTGATAGGTTAGAAGAAGAAAATAAAATACATGAAATGTGAAGCAGAGATGCTTTGATACTCTTCATTCCAAAGTGGACAGAAATAATATAGCCTAACAGTGAAGAAAAGCTGTCTTTTGCAATTTTCAGGAGAGCCCACTATCAGTCCTCCCAGGCCTCATCCTGCCTTACAGGAGTGGTTTCAGCTAATACACACTTAAAATTTTCACAGCAAACCTTACCAAAACTTAAAGGCATGAATAGGCTGGCCTTGTCCTGGATTCAGAGAGCGACTGGCTGAAGGCTGTAGTATTCAATCTTTGTCTTTAAAAGCAGAGAGCTGTGCCGCAAGGTTCCCGCAAAGAAAACTCAGGACATGGGAGTACTGTGTGAAGAGGTTTCCTCCAAAATCCTGAAGACCGGGACATCTCACTGCACAAAAGCCTAGTCCTGAATTAAGAAAAGATATGAGAGTTTAATGATTATAAGAAGAGAGAGTCCAAGAAATGTGGTTTGGAACATCACAGGATAATGCCTGGCTACACAAAGCTTTTACCCCAGCCTCTAAATAAGGTTTTCATACTGTTGTTAATATTGGTGCAGATCCATTTTTAGCACGAATAATGAGAAGACAAATTCTAAAATATCAATAGCTGTTGTTTTGAGCACCGTCTTGCAAAGATTTGTTTTGAGCAGGGTTAGGTGGTGTGGCTGTAAACATGATAGCAGCTGTCTAAGTGCAAGGGATGAATTTCGTACTGCTGGATGTGGACCACCATGATCCGAAACTTCTACCAAGCAAATGTTTTATGAAAAATGAAAGAGAAGAAAGGAAACCAAGCTAGCAAAATTTGCCTGAAAAGCTAGGCATGCTTTGCGGAAATCCTACTAACGTAGGAAACAAGACTACTGAATAAGTAATAATACTTAGCACTTGGATAGCACTTTATGTCTTCAAAGCACATACAGACATTAGCAGAATGAATCTCACAGTCGCTCTGTGAAGTATATGACAAAGATCATACCAGACAAGTCAAAAGTCAAGCTGAGATCAGTTGTGAGTTCCTGGCTTTATATCTCATGCTCAAAACAGAAGTTGAGACCCTCAATAGCATGTAAGTTGTACTATGTTTAAAGAAAAGTTTGATTTAATTACGTGTCTACAACTTCAGCTGTAATTTGATACTGTCAGCCAGTTATTAGAGCCCAGAGCATTTCCAGATGAAAGGCAAACCAAGGGAGGAGGCTTGGTAACACAGTTAAAACAAGATTTCAATTTGTGTCTTGTTTTACACATCTGAAATAAAACCAACTGTATTGAGTTTACAGTGTATCTGTAAAGGGTACGCTTTACCCTGTAAAAGGTCTGTCAGAAATTAGGGGCAATGGGTGGCTATCGTCTTCTGAAAGCAGACTGGGTCAAAATTGGCAGCTCCTTTCTACAGATGTGAACTGGCTCCAAGTGCTTTCCAGGTTACAGACTATGTTAAGCTTTGGTCTGGAGCTCCAGTTTAGAGCTGGGGACAAACTAGCAAGTCCTTACTCTTCTGAATGTGTAGGAAGAGGACTTACTAAGGCTTTCTCAGTCACGGTCTGGTGTCAGTTTCCTCTCCCTCCAACCAAGCAGGGTCAGAGTGAGTCCAAGGTGTGATGGGGCTTGCTTGCTGTTCCAGCTTGGCTGAGCTGCACTCACTGGCTGGGGAAGGTAGATGTTGAAATGCAGCGTATTCTTGTGTCTGACTGCTTGTCTTCAGAGAACAAAGCACAGTGCAGAGGGAGTTCTCCCACCTGTGTTGTCAAATGATAGAGAATAATCCCAACTTTCTTTGGCTGTGATCTTCTGGCAGTACAGATTAGATCTAGTGTGGGCATGAGCACATTTCTGAATTTCTGTCAGTTTACTGAGAGTGCATAAAATGATGTTTATGTCAGCTCTCTTCTGTCTGCATGCATGCAGACAATACCTCATTTTGTCCAAAGATCTGCCCATTCCTTCAGAATTTTTAGATAAATTTGAACTTGCAGAGTTTGTACTACTTCAGTACTTTGCATGATGCAGGTGCAGTGTTGTATGTCATTTTAGGCACATAGCCTTGGTTACTGTCTTGAATATGTAGAAGTGGTTGCAGTTGACTGCTATTAGAGGCTCATCAGGACAGTAATTAACACTATGGAATTTTGTCTAGTAGTTGATAACTTTCGTGTCTGCCTGCTGCAGCAGGTGTCTTGCATTCTGCATAGTCTGCGGTTGTTCTGCATGTTCAGAGCTCTGGTAAACATCACTGAAAGTTTAGTGCAAGGAATGAGCACAAAACATGCTGTGGAAAACCAAGATACAAAGCAGGTCCGAGTGACATGGTCTGTCTCAAAATTTTGAATGATATTATAGATGGGAAAAGGTTTGGATTACGAGTTAGATCAATAGATGATCTTGGCAATATGGAAGGTCCTTAAATAAATCGGTCTAAAAGAGGTCTGTACAGGAACAAGTGACTTCATATATTCTGGTACAGAGTGGGGGGAAATGAAAAAGCCAGTAGTATAAAAATTTAGATAGCTGCATGTTCAGTAAGGCAGTACAAGGCTGCTCCCTTAAATGATGTAATTGCCCACAGGCTTAACAGTGATACTGCAGCTAATCACTAGAAATAATATAGGCATGATAGATAAGCTTGGAGTTGAAAAGTTCTAACAATGTAATCACAATATCCCCAGGTTTGAATTACTGATGAGAGTCCATACAAAGAGCAGTAACACAAAAAAAAAATGTTGGGCTTGAGTAAAGCAGACTTTGAAGAAATGCAAAATGAGACTTAAAAATCTGTCTGGAACTCAATAATGGATGTATAGGAAATCAGAAGTGAAGGAATGGAAAGTGGGTAAGAAACACTAGGGCAGGCTCTAATGAACAGTCTTTTCAGTAAAGTCAAAAGAGTAACAGAACCTTCTATGGGTAAGTAGAGGACAGAAGTAATACATAAGAGAAACAGAGATGTTGGGGGAAAAAAAGATACAAAGAGTCTGTGAAGAGAGAACAGAGTTAGAGTGTATACAGTAAAACCTCATTTATTTGTAGTTCATTAAGCTAGAAACCCAGATGTGCATGTGATGCCACATTTTGTTATGCATTTATTTATGTGCTTACTGAACTGTGTGCTAGCCTATACAGCCATATCTGAGGGGAGATGGTTATCTGGGGCCGTTCATATTTGTCATACCAGGATGCCTGGCAACTCAGTTTGCTAATTTTGTGAAAGGTCTGTTCTATTAATGGTGTTCTACTGTAATCAGAAAATAGCAATATACAGCCTCTACTGAAGTCAAAGAAGAAATACCAGTGTAAAACAGATAACATCTGTCAGCTCTGTACCTGTTTATTTGATTTTGAATTATCCACAACACCTCTTGACTTTCTCACTCCACCAGCTCTATTTACAAATAGAAAAAGTGCTATTTCCAAGCATTTCTCACCAGAAGACTACCAAGATAGGTCAGAAAGCCAGAAGACAGGTAGGATTGTTCAAGACAGCAGAGGGACTCCTAACTTGTCGTCACCTTTGACAACTCTGTTACCTTCTCTGTTTTTCCATGTATAAAATTGACGTTGTACATTTTATAGGACCTCTGTGAGATGTAGTAAATTAAAATATAAGTAGAAATATGTTCTTCTCACTAGAAGGCAGAAATTTTCCTTGTCTGCATGAAGATGGAGTACCCTTGGTCACAACTGAAATTGGGAACTGGAGCAAGAGAAAGTCTGGGAATTTTCTGGTGGGAGCTGCTGACTCTGATTTACTAGTACAGCCGACCCTGGGAGTGACAGTGAAGGCGGGAGCTGGCACAGCTTGCTGCGGTACTCTGGGGTGATGGTGTCGTGCACTGCACGATGGACTGGCACTGCCTGTAGCAGCAGGGAGGTCACCTCCCTTCAGCTGTTTTCATAGCACTCCACCCAAAATGTTCTTTTAAATGAGAGAGTTTTGCTGTGCCTTGGTGTTTTCCCTGCACTGAGCAAAATGGAATAAGCAGTATGCCCCTACAAGAAATCGTAGAGTAGCAGGAGTGTGATAACTCCCCAGAAATCCCAGGACTTGTCATTGGACCTCAGAGAAGGGTTTGAACCCTGATCTGCAGATTTCTGCTTCTTGACCTGTAAGAAAGTGGCTGTTCTTTCTGCTTCAGCCTTTGAAACTGGTTGTGAAATAGTAGGTTACAGAGAGTAGACAGGTACTGACAGTATAACATACTGTTGGGAGGGGTTAACCTTCAACAAACTATCCTAAATGCCAGAATAGCATTTTTCTTTTGCAGATATTCAAGATCTTTGCAAAACATGTTAATTAAGGAATATCTAAATGGTATACTTTCAATTTATAATAACTGATGCAGAGAGGTGAGAAAGCACGCCTGTTGTGTTAATTTTCCCCATGAATGAAACCTTGTTTCTATGTTAAATAATTTGTTAGAATTTGAGTTAAAACTTCCGAAGTTTCATATCACTTCAGACTCAGAAATCGTTGCACAGTGAATAGTTCTAGTCAAACATGCCATCAAAATAACACGGCTTCATAGCGAAAAACTTTGCATCTGTGAAGCTCCGGCATTGAAGGTAATGGTTTGAGAGAATGCAATTTTAAAACATGGAAATATTATGTAAAATCAATAGATGTACTGGGTGCTATTTATTTCTCTGTTATTTCAGGTTGTTTTTTTATTGTGTTAGCAGCAGGTGTTAAATTCGACTAAACCGGTGAAAAATAGAAATAAATATTTAATTTACTGTATCTATCAATTATACAAAATTGGCTTATGAAATATTAAAGTATCTTTTAAGAGGCTGCAAGTAGGAACACTAGTTAGAAAATCCAATCCCTTAACAGAAACTTAATATAGATGTGGAAATAAACTAAGCGTGATTTTAGGGTTGCAGGTCCTGGGATTTTTTTTTTGTTGCTTTTTAAGGTGGCAAGGCCTAGTGATTGTGCCTATCTAATTTGAAGGTATATGCTCATGACAGCAGAAATGTGACATTAGACTTCTAAAGAGAAAGATGTTGAATGGAAAAATACGCTAGGAATATGTGATCTTGAACATCAATAGGTTATTTTAAAACACTATGGACACTCATTTGAGTAAACCCATTTAATCATAAGGAACAGAAATACAGTGTAAAACAAAGAAGCATAACGAGATGGACACAAACATAAGTGAAATACATATTGAGACATAAAAGTGGGACAAAAATTAGTCGTATGAAACAAGAAGTTTGCCATAAGGAGGTTATGGATAGTTTCCTTACCGATAAACTGGATGTTAAAACACACTGAGATCAATATAAAGACATCCACTAACTTTTAACAGATCATGTCCTAACGGTGCTGATGCTGTATTTCAAAGTGTTACATCATTAAGTGCAGAGAAACGGGCTGACTACCCAAGCTGACTGCCAGGTTGCATGATGCTACAAACACGTTCCTCACTGAGCTAGACAGGACTGCTTATTCAAATGCAGGCATTTATGCTTGTGTTTAACATTTTCCCTTCCTTGTAAATGTAAGGTTTTAATCGGAATTTAAAAAGTCGTCTTAATAGACTTTGTCAGTCTCTTCTCAAAGGAAAAAGTTTCTATCAATCAAAATATGACCATAGGATGTAGCAATATTCTTCAGGAATGCGTTCTTTTCAGTGGTATTCGGAAAGAGAGCTCTGTGGCTTTTTCTAGTTTGCCTCTGTGGTTGCTTGCAGTATTTTTGGTGAGTTACACAAGGGACTCGAACTTCCTTGGTAGTTACCTGGGTTACCTGGAGCCTGTCTCCCAGGCTTTCTGCACATCTTTGATTCATGTTGCCAAAGTGCAAACCATGTTGGGAAGATGTTAACAAGAACAGAAGATACTCCCTTCTTTGATACTATACTTTGGAATTTCATCCCCTGGGAGAAGTTCCTGATTTATATTTTTTTTATTCCTTTACTGAAATGGTAGTTTTTAATTTCAGCATTTCTCAGATAAGACAATTTCTAGTTTCTGACGGTGCTTACTTTGTAGTTACCAGAGACAACAGCTTTCCCAGAGCTGTCTGTAATAGTCCTGCTTTTGAGAGAATGTTTTCAAAGACAAAGATGACAGCAAAGTCCATAGTCTTCGTGGCAAGTCAACAGGGATCTGACATCTGATTGTCATTTGCACCTTTGCTGTTTCTTCCCTTCTAGCATTTGTGCTGTAAAGTGATGTCCCTGCAGTGTACAGCTGCAGCTGATTCCTGAATCTGAGTTCTCCCTAAATCTGAGACGTAGAAAAGGTTCCTCCTGGATGATGCCAGGACTTTTTCTTAAGCAAAAAGCCTTCCTTCCATCACCTTTGCAGTTATACTGCCAATCTAATGTCCAACTTACCAGCCTATCCCAAACATTGCAGAGGTGAAGTCTTGTAGTTTATCAAGAAGATTTGTTAATTCATCTCTAATGGACCAAAAAGGAAACAAATTATGACGTTCCGTATTCTGTGCAGCACATTAAACTTAAATTATGCAATACAAAATTATGAATCATATATTTTCAAAAGCCTCCTTCCCACTGCTCCTGGAAAATGGATGTGTAGAGAGCTCAAAGGAAACACAGCGCCTTACGCATAAATGGAGCTTTGAAACGACCCCAAGCCCTAGGATGAGAAAGCAGCTTGGTGGGGTGTGGTGGAAGGGGGTGCCATGTTTCTCATGACTTCTAGTCCTCAGTAAGAGGAGGGGTAGCATTTTCAAGTGGTGCTCTGATAACAAGATGCCATATACATGCTGTTGATAGCTAGCTGGTTACATTTATGTTGTAATCAGGTACTGTGTTTGCAGCTACTCTGGATGTAAGCAAATTTAGCTTCACAGCAGTTTGCTTGGTTGCCAGTTGCAGCACAGTTGCAGCTTCGAGGCAGGCTCCTCCGGGAACTTCAGCTGGATGGACCCTGTGCTATTGTAATGATGCCATTTCCAGCGATTTCCAGTGCCTGGCTTAGAATTACAGCTCGCTTAGCTTTAAAGTAACTGTCTCCAGAGTGTACTGCAGAAATGCTGCTTTGTTGCTTAGAAGTAAAACAAAAAAATCCTAATAAAATAAACAGAGCTACTCTGTGCTTTTGAACAACTTCTTGGTGAGTTCATTTGCAGGGACTTGCTTGTATTAGGAAGGAAGAACTGAAGGCAGGAGAGAAACCCGTGTAGAAAGTAATATATTTTTCTGCTGAAATGTTCAAGAGATTAAGTACAAAAAAAGTGTTAGTGAGGGGTAAAGAGAAGCCTTTAGGTTTGAAGGGTTCCTGTGCCTTTTTTACTGTCTTAAGAACACAATTTTGGAGTGAAACACAGGAACATGCAGA
This sequence comes from Nipponia nippon, assembly GCF_047370975.1. Classification (NCBI taxonomy): domain Eukaryota; kingdom Metazoa; phylum Chordata; class Aves; order Pelecaniformes; family Threskiornithidae; genus Nipponia; species Nipponia nippon. Next base: position 71,056,056 of record NW_028262347.1, read on the forward strand.
GCACTTTGCAATCTATGTAAGAAAATGCTGCAGATGAGAACAAATAATTATTAATTAGTAACACCGCTGCATTTTGTTACCCAGAAATAATTCAGAGAAGGGTTCTGCCAGTTGAGGTTATTGTCTAATGTCTGGTTCATGAAAGACAGAAGCAGGAGAGGATCTGACATTATCTGAGTGGAATTTTTAAATGGCGGAAGGCAAAGGGAAGGTAAGAACAGAATCCGTTCAAGTTGGAAGGAGGCAGATAATATGGCATTTGAGGATTAAGTGATGCATTCTGTATTATTCACGGCCGTGACTCCGGTATGGCTTGTAGGTTTTCTATGTTTTCATTTGCTAGATTAGGTGGGACACCACGTAGAGTAAAGTAGTCAGTGAAACATAGAAAGGTTTAGATCATCATGATCATACAAAGCTTGCAGACGTCTTTCCACAAAATGTGAGTTGCTACAGCACTGATTTTTATGTTAATTTACTAGTGAATAATTTAAAAAGACCTGTTTATTTTTTAATAAAAAGGAAAGATATAAATTGGCTGAGTGTTCCTAATGTTACTTACAGCTGTCATTGAGCAGATGTTAGGCATTCTTAGTGGTATGCTAGACCAAAATAAATTTTATGAATAAACAAACAATTTCTTTTTGCTACCAGTTCTTTCAGGCTGATTCTCTCCCAAATTCACAATAAATGGCTTTTTAAAATCTCCTCATAAATAATTACCTTTCTTGTGCCACTTTTTTCTAGGCACTTGGATTTTAATTACAATGATGAACTGTTTTAATAAGTTGTTAAATAATTTTATCTTTTTAGGGCTGAATCCATTTTCCATTTCTCTTGGACTTCATTGGTTCCTGGGATTTTAATCCTTTTAATTCTTGCTAATTCACTTGATATTACACTTTCACTCCCCTTTATAAATTCACATTGGAGAAGCAAACAGCATGCAGCAGCATCTTTTTCTTCTGAACTCTATGCACATACACACACCTTAGTTTGCTGATTAACAACGGTCCCCTGTCACTAGTAACCATTTTGTTTAATTCAGTCATTTTGATCACAGTAAGTTTGAAAAGATAGGTAATTAAATGGAGACAAAGTGTTTTTGCTTTGGACTAACGTCTGGGGGCCTTAAAGCAGTCTACAGAAGATGTCTAGCAAAGTGAATACTGTGCTTAGTTGATAGATAAGGGATATGCAACACTGCTATACTCCACTTTAGACCAGTGTTTTCCAATGTAAATACTTATTAGATAACTTTGTATGTGATTTGATGTAGAGAAATGCTGAGCACGTAATTCCTCGTAACTTCAGCTGTGATTCAGTACCTGTGGAAAAACAGCTGCTTTATTGGAATGTACGCATTGCTATCAGGATGGGGGAGAGAAGAGCCAAGTGATGGGGTTTTAATCTTCCTGATTTTTAGTCTCATGGCATGATCAAGATTTACTTAATTAAAAGTGACTGCTATTAAAAACAAAAAACCCACGGATTGTGTTTAAACTTTCATAGTTTTCTTTCAGAATATGTATGAAACACAAAACATGGTACTATGTCTCATGATCCCACTCCTGACACTGAATAATTGGAGTCACTACAGAAAATATTAATACCAATTTAGATATCATTGGAAGTCATAGTTAAAAGTGTGGATCTCACAAGGCTTTACTTTTATCAGGTTAGGGTCTGTCTGTTCACATAAAATATCTGTTTCTTTGGGGTGCAGCCTTGGGTAGCTTTGCTTATGCTCTGTATGACCTAAACAGAGTATGCGTAGGACCAAACTCAAATGGAGAGACAGTCCTGCAACTTTTTGCTATTTATGTCAGAAGCTTAGGATTACAGAAGGAAAGGTATAGACCAGGCAGTCGTGCTTCCTGGTGTGACGGTGACACCGTCACTGCCGCTGCAGTTTGGCAAGTGACAACACGGTAAAACACAGGTAATGTTTTGCTTGACCATTTCTATTTCTGAACATGTAAGTGTGGATGAAGAAGCCATTGATACCAAAGTGAGTCTCTAAAATATTGCCATGCAAAGCTACAAACTTTGGATAGATTTTTTTTTCTATTAGACAGACATAAAATGTACTGTCTCAATGAATAGTGACTTTTAATAACTTGCCACTAAATACCTGTGAGGATATATATACATCTAACACAAAGAGAGTTTGATACTCAATTTCTTTCATTCACAGTATTTCAGTAAAAAGAGTGGAATGCCAAAGTACAAAATGATAACATATATTTAGTGTAGGTTTTTAAAAATATAAAACCTATATATAAAATGTAGATTTGAAGATTGAAATATCATCTTCATTTTGCCAGTGGACTAACGAAATGTGCATTTCTATATCAGTTTCAATTATTTTTAACCAAAACCCAGGAAGTTGTTTAATCAGATTGTTGTTACTTTTGGTTTGAGATGCTTGCTGTGATTGCAGTCCGTGACCAGATCAACACACAGGCTGTTGACAAACGGAGGTGGAGCAACAACGCCCCAGCATATTAAATAGCTTTTTATGAGTTGCTGCCTATTTCTGATGGTGCTTAAGGGTCTTTTTGATTTCATTAATTTTTTAAAGTAGTGCTCAGTAGATTGTTATGCCAGAAAAGTCTGACTGAATTTATCGGCAGCATGCCTTCATAAAGTATCCCTTTGAAATAAAATTGTTAGTTTTGCCATGTAAGCATCATTAATAATACAGTGTGGGGGGGGGAAGATTTCTTAAAAAAACGGAAGTGTGTCTTTCCCTGACCCCCAGCAGAGAGGTGCCTCCTGCTTGGAGTGTGGCTGCACAGTCAGGGGCTTTGGTTGTTTTTTATTGAAAGGGACTGGCAGGCTTTTTGGTATTCAGGCTACCTGAAGAGCTAGAAACCTTGTAAAACAACCCTGCTGACAGTGGTGAAAACATCTGTCAGTACCTGGAAGTTCTCACCCACAGTGCAGTCTACACACGTGGGCTTTTGCCGTTTTGCCAGATGTTGTTATCAAGGTGGGGAGAGAAGAAGGAAACACTCTGAGGGGCAAAAACTTCTGGGAACCAGGAGCTGCAAGTAAGATCGGTACCTTTTAAAAACAACCATATCTTGCCATTTTACTGTGCTGCCTTACGTGTAGGTAAGGCCTGCCAGGGTGTTACCCTTTGGATATTTGTTGCATCAGGAGAATGCCCAACACTTGCACCCACGAAGTCCATGATAGAATCTATGTGTTTGAGTTGATTGTGTTGAAGACTTTCAAGTATCATAAATACTAAACTAAAAGTGCCTAACATATTGCTAGTAATTGCATGATTACTGGAAGAGGAATATTCAGCCCTCTATACAAGTCCCTAAATAACCTTTTCTACCCGATTTGTAAAAGCCAGGAAACAAACGTATCACAGTTGAGTCTGGTGAGATTTGGCACCTTATATTTTTTTTTTCAGGCAAAGCCAAAAGCTTGACATTGGCCACAAAGTGCTCTTGGGAAATGTCTTTGATACTGGAAATCCTCCCCAGTGCTGAAGCCTCCACCTGTGCCAGCTGCCTTTTTATGTGTAGGGAACAGTGTGGAAGGGGGGCTGATGCTGGCTGTTTGTCCTCTGCATGACAAAGAGGCTGGATGCTGGACAGATTCTGACTGTGGCATTAAGACTTGACTTTTAAATCTCAAAAATCAATCCTGCCTTTCTCTGGGTTAGAGTCAGAACAGAATCTTAAACTGCTTTTATCATAAGGTGTTGAAAAACACTCAAAATGACATTGAAGTGTCATGATTTTGGCTGTATTACGTATGGGTTTTTTTTTAAATCTTTAAAATTCATAGCACCTTCTTGATAAAGTAGACTGCTTTTCTACCTACTTTGTTCGGTGTGGAGTATTTCCAAATGGATTTTAAACAGCTATTTTCAATTTGAGTAATTTTGTTACAAGCTAGTAGACAATACGTAAACATACCTGAGTTTTAATGTTGACATATTTGTTTCAAAGTTGCTATCAATGTTAAAAAGCACAAAGCTAATTGTGGTTGCTAAAACATGGTATGCAATATGCCATGTAGTGCTGTGATTCTAAGCAGTCATGCATATTTATTATTTTCTTCCAAATTGCAGTGCTATTACTGGTAGATATATCAGGGTTTTAGCCTCAGTCTGTAATATGTACATGGACAACATTTTGAGGCTGAGATGTATTGATCCAAAACCAAGCATGCCAAGAGGGAAAAAGCCTGACCTAGATCAGTGCTGTTTTAATTATATCACAGTTTAGGATAGTTTATCGTTGTTTAGATTAGTTTAAGTGTGAACAAGTAAATGACGCAATGCACTTCAGTGTTTATAAAGGAACCTTAATGGGTGAGATTTTCAAATCAAATCTAGTTTCTCCCACAGCATTTTGGTTTTTCAGTCAGCCCAGCAGGAGGATGTGGCTCAATGCTGAGAACCTGAGTTCCTGCATCTATTCTGAAAGGAGAAGACAACCTTTATGTTGCTCCATAAAGGAGCAACAACCTGTTTTAGCAGCAACCTCTGTGTAACTAGTTAAGCAATGAGAATGAATGTTGTGGTTCCTTCTCAAACACCTAGCATGCCTTTATCTGCTATATGTGGGACACTAACACTCTGCCAAAGCAGGGAAAGTCACCATCCCCCTCAGCCCCTGGCCACATCCATATCCCTGTACAGAGACAATGTGTTATTTTAGAACCTGTAGCTTTTTTTATGCAAATGATGACTTTTGAACTTAGGGCAGTCTGCAGAATTCAGCCATCACTATCTGCAGCAAAGAGTCAGAATGAGGTGTTGAAAGATGTGACTGCCTTTTTTGTAGGTAGCCACTGTGTGTAATTGTGGAGATAGTGGTGGTGGTGGCAATGAGAGGGAGCAGGTCAGCTGCTCTGTGTCTCCATGCATGCTGCGGAGCAATACCACTAGATTTTATGCAGGTGCTGCGGCTACTCTCACCACTAGCACACTATCCATGCCTTTTTCAGTTGTTTGTGGTTCTTCTACTCCTTTCCCCCTTACTCTTCAGGTATTTTGGTAGTTGATGGAACTGCCACATCTTAAAGCTAATAGTAACCGACACACTTCTATGTCCACATACTGCTTCTGCTACCCCTTTGTCCCTGTTCACTCTTCTCTCCACTGGATAAAATGCACCACAGCTGCCTGCTTCTGTTTTGTCATGGGTGTTGTGCCGGAGGAGGCCACGGGTTTGGGCATCTGGGGCCAGAGCTGTGCCACAGCACTGCCTCCTGCCCTGGGTGCACTGGGGTGTGCTCTCAAGCTGAGCCTATGCTAGAGCAAAGAGGAAATTTGCACTGATGTCTCGTCTTGCTCAAAATCAGAAGGGGTGTGGCAAAAAATAGCCCACAGAATAGTCTGTAAAGGAAAACAGCATTGCGAGTGGGTAAGCTGAGAGGAAAGATGTATTTTTTTCTCAGTGATTATAGTAAGGTTAGGATTAGGTGTTGGGATACATTGATTTATTTCTTCTTCGGCTCGTCATGTGTCATTAGGCAAACTGCTTAACCAGTGCCAGTAATGCCATCTGCAAAATGAAATAAGGTTAATATAGGTCATGCACCGTAAAGCCCTTGAGTGTAATACATGGTACACAGTTTTAAAGAAGAAAAATGAGATCTCAGTAAAGAAACATGAAATTTAACAAGCAGATAACAACACAGGGATTCCTTAAGCTTCCTTGTGGTCCCACTAGTCGCTCTTGGGAGAATATCCTGCTGCTTCCTCTTTGGAGAGGAAGAGGAATGGCTGTTCCAGCAGCACGTAATTGCCTGAACTGCTCCTGCACCCTGGCATCTCCCAACGCTGCTTCTGCCTGGCCATATGGGAGGCGACTGGGAGCATGTTGCCTCCTGTGCTTTAGTGTGGTTTGAAGCCTAAAGGCAAGAGCCACCATTGACAGGGATTCCAGCTGTGGCCTTTGAGCCTGGAGCACGTGCCAATTATTTATCTTCTCTTTCACTGTACCAAATAAGGATTGGATTGGAAGGAATGCTCTAAAAATAGCAAGAGCCCATGCTATATAGACGAGCAACAGAAGGTGGTATGGATCTTTCTGTTGAACCTTCTAAAGAAACATATTTTAAATGAACACACAAGAAACTAACACTAATTAAGGAATAGTATTCTATGGAGACCTGTGGTAGACACTATAATAGTGCATTAGCGAGCTATGCATAATTCAGCAATGCTGGATTCTTTCAGACATCATCTACAGGGAATTTTGCCTAAGTATGGACTTAATAATTTGTCCCTTCTTGTGCATGCCTAAGTGTTCCTAAGGGCATCATTTGGCCTGCAGAACGCCTATTACCGGAGGTGGTGTGCAAGAGAGGAAGCATCCATTCTGAGTCTTGAAAACCAAGCTGAGATGATAGGATGGGTCATTAGAAAGGTTGTCTTATTTGTAAATAGACATTAAACATGGAGCCCTATGATGTGATTTTTTTTTTTCCCTCCATGCAGGCACTTTTCCAAAAAGAATTGCAAAAAATAGGCGGTTCACAAAAGACCAGGTTATAAGCTAGCATTTTTCAAAATGGTAGCTTAGACACAGGCATGTGAAAACATGCATAGGCACCTAACCAAGTGGTCTGGCAGCATAGCCGTGTGTGATGGAGTTAAAGCTACTTGGTGAGCTACTGCTAAAGTGAGCTGTCACAGCTTCTTATTCTCTTCTCCTCCTCAACTGCAAAGGTAAGCTAGCAGGGAGGTGTTTTATCTTGCCACTGGAGTAGGATAAGGACATGTAAGTGGACAATTACGATGACTCAACTGACAACAATTAGTTACTACATTAGCCTTTTATATCTTGCCCTGCCTCTTATTTTCAGAGGGTTGATAACCTGCTTGCCCCTAGTCAGACTAATTGTCTGTGAATCTTAAGAGCATTATTTTAGATACTCATAAAATAGAAAGATGACTTGCTAATGGGACTTTATGCACATTTGATAATGTACTATTTTATCATTGCTACCTTGTCAGCACAAACAGCAGGGGCTTTTGCAGGTCCCCTCAGCAGCATGCCTCTTTTTGCCACCAGTCCTAGAAGTCTTGGAAAGGTATGTGTTCACCCTGTGTCACTGCATATTGTTATATCTGAGTTGCAGCAACCAAGATATATTTGTGCTCATTGCAAGTACTTATGAAGTAGCATGGCATAATTGTCCCTCTGCAAGCATCTCTCTCTAAACTATTGTTTAAAACTGTCAGACCCATCTTTGTTCTTTATTAAGAGTAAGGCAACAGCACAGAGTCTGTAGTTATCAGGAGGTGATCATTCCCCAAGGGCATTTGAAACCCTTCACAACGAAAAGGTTGTGATTATTACACGATTGCTATACTGCTTATTATTCCTTATTGCTTAATTATGGAACCAGAGTGTGTTTCCTGGATGCTGTCATCTAAATATGATTCTCTAGTTCTCATGCTCTGCTTCAGTGTTATGTGGACTGGGAAGCTTTGTAGCGTTTTGAGATGATGCAGGGGATAGCAGGAGGGTGCATCAGTCACGGCAGCTCTTCTGGCCTTCGGGAGACCAGGGCATTCAGTCCCTGCCCTGCCAAATGCTTGCTGAGAGGCTTTGGGCAAGTCACTCAGCTTCTGTATACCTCAGCTCTACACCTCTGCTCAGGTGCTACCATAAATAAGGCTGTGTGAGTATTTAGAATAGAAATAATATAATGGACTTCATCTTGACCTCTAGGTAAGGACTCAGGCAACACTCTGTGAAGACGCTGATTTTCTTTTTAGCGTGTGCACATTCAGCTGGCTTATATTGAGTGGTCTTTGGTGGAGCGCAGCGGCTGAGGGTCGTGTGTGTATGGGGGGGTGAGAGTGCAAGGGGAGACGGGATTTAGTATGTTAAAATACTCTACCTGATTTCACAAGACGTGTGACCGCAGCCCAAGTGGTCTGACTCCCAACAGCACTGAGAGCTCAGTTGCTCTCGACTGGAGAGAGCTTCTCAAACAGAGGCTGCAGCACTGTTCGTATTTCTTAAGGTTTATTCAGATTTCCACCTCTGGTTAAAGTAAGCCGATGCCGTTTGTGCTTGCCAGTTTCTGGCACTGTAATGTATCACATGCAGGTGGGTTACTAGGTTGGCAGCAAGCCCACCTGAAGCAGGCGTGTAATGCTGCTGTGTTTCAAAAACGCTTTGATGTCTCCACTCTTTACTGATTCAGTGCGCCTTACATGACTCACTGCCTTGAAAGGCAATGTACTGTTGTGGTTACACATTGGAAAAGAGTAGAAAGTGTGGCCTATTCCAGGCTCACTGGGCCTAGAAATCTACCCTGAAGAACTCATTTTTTTAAGTCTTTGATTTAATGTTTCATTAAATCATGTAACCGACTCTAAGGAAAGGGAAAGCCATCCAGCATGTATTTTAACATCAGCCTTTATTTTTTTGAGTGAATACATTCATAGGAAGATGAGAAGATGGGTGATGAAACTCAGTTTCTAAATCATCACCTAAATTTCCAGATAAAACTCCTGCTGAACTTCATTCCTTAGACTTGTTTTTGAAAACTTGAATAAGAAACAGACTTGGTGAAACTCCCCTATTATTACAAGGTTGGCATAAAGGCTACTTAATGAGGTGCTTTTTATGGCAGTGGTTGATTTTTAAATCCCTCTTTTCATTCCTGAAATCTAAACGTTAATAGCACCTTCCATTGTGGGGCTCTCTGCTAGCGTGCATCTTCTGTCTTCTGCGAGAGGCTGCATGCAATCCTGCTAGCAAGCTCTTGTGTCATAAATAGAATTTGTTCAGGAAATAAAAATGTGTTGTTTTCATTGTTAGAGGATGCTACTAAATTGGCTGTATGTTTGTCTAATAATCACATCTAAAGCTGATTATTCTGGTAATAGCCTTAAGATATTATTTAAAAATAAATATATAAATGCACTACTTTTGTACTAATACTAGTTTTTAATCTGTTCTTGTTTCTATGAAGTCTGAATGAGATTTTCAAAATTGAATAATAATTTGATCCGTTAATCTTTTGAAGCTAGTAATTTTATTTTCCCCTCTTTGCAGTCTCTGAGGCTCGCAAATGAATAGAGCTTCATTACTGGAGTCTGCATTTAATAACCATTATCCATTATCTTGTAATTAAGACTCCCTGTAACGAATCATGAGGACAATGCAAAAATACATAGTACATTTCTTTAATGAACTGGAAAATGTTCATCTTGTTCTATTTAGTAATGAGTTGCTGAATAGTCGTTAAATCCACTGGAGAATAGAGCTAGATGGATTTTGAAGACTATCTTGAGTTTGTGGTTAATCTATTAGAATTAAAATTTCATCTTCTATTTTTATCAACAGCTGATTAGAAGTCATTCTGTTTGACCAAATTGATTAGAAGACCATATACAAGGGCAGCTGTTGTTTAATGAAAGTTTTTAATGAAACTGTACCATAGAGACTTGTAATTATAAGACTTATAAAAGCTTTGACTTACCTTATACTAGAAATAATGAAAAGTATTGCACTGAAGGACTTTAAGTGCTACATTTCGAAAGGGAAATTAAAAATATAATTTGGCAATGTTGAAGTTTCACTTCCACTGTTACATGTTTTAACGTGACTATCAGATGTCCATAGTGTCTCTCTGGAAGGGAGTAGCTCTGAAATGTGTAACTCAATTGTCTCTCCTACGTGCTCCGTTCTTTGCAAAGCTCAATCAGCCATTAATTGCCTCTTTTGCACACAGCGCTGTCTGTGGAGTTAGAACTTTTTTTGCAAATAACTGTTTCTCTTTAGAATGGGAATTGTCATAGGAGGGTACAATTTAACCACCAATGGGCTGAATTAGTGCCTAGACAGGAAGCCTACAGAGAAAACCGTGGTCTTACAAGACACAACGTTAGTGATACCGTTCGATTACGTTTAAATCACAGGGCACAGAAACATGCCTGCCTTTGTTTTCACTCCCCATCCGGCTGAGAGCTAGCTGTGTGCCAATCAGCTGTGTCATCCGGAAGATAGGTCTCTGGAGCGTGCCACAGCACACCATCAAAATGTAGTCTAGGCAACTCTTTAGTTTGAGCCAGTAGTGAAACTTTCCTTGCCTGCTCTAGGGGATGTTGTAGAGGCATCATCATTCAAATAAGAGACAAAATGGACCCTACGCCAAATTTGAAGTGGAAGCAGATGCAGTTGCAATTGACTTAAGTGGATGATGCACTACTACACGATGTTTGAATTATCCCTCTTCTTCTCCCAATTACTTTTGATAATTAATGATCCCACAGTACACCTTTTCTAAGAAGTAGGTTCCCAGGGATGAAGTGTGCCCTAATGCAATTAAAGAAGTTTTGTCATTGTATTGTGTCAGTGCAGGATCATACACTGCAAGGCAAATTTTTTGATTAGTTTCTTAGTTTTTTGTTATATTGTGCTGCAAGATTCTTTTTAAGCCAACCCAGAATAGCAAGAATGCACAAGAACACTACACAAGTATTCAGGACAGGCAGTGGAGAATATTGTTCACAAGTGAGAAACCAGAAAAAAAAAAGCCAAGGCTAACTCTTCTTCTTCAAATAACGCAGATGTTTTGACCTTGTTACTGCATTATATCAGACCATGGCTTTAAGTATAGTAATTTGCAATATTATAATTGCAAAATGCATAGGAAAGGAATTTTTCCCCTGTTTACAGTATTACACAGGTTTTGTAAATACACAAGGGATTTCTTTCCTTTCACTTTAAACAGCTGTGGGAGATACAATACTAGACTGTCAAATGTGAAACTAAATAGATGCAAAGTTAAATTAAAAAAACTGATGAAAATTGTTTCTATTCAGAAAGATCCTTGTGGAAATACTCAAATGTTGATTTATATGCAAAAATTGTTCAGAGGAAATAATTTCCATTGTTGTGGTTAGTCAGACACATTCCTACTAATGTATATACACGCATACATTGAGTGTCTGTACAGGAAACATATATTATATTGGACTGTCCTGAAGAGATTGTTGGTCTGATAGCTAGCGCAAAGAATTAAGAGGTGGGATGTTCATTTAGCTGCTGGGATGTCTGACTTGCTCTGAAACCAGATGGGTATCATCCTCCTGCTCTAGCCTCAACCAAAGCAAGGTTAGCACCGACACCACAGGGACGTACGTGTAAAGGAGTGCTTCATAACTACTGTGAAGCATGAGGACATCTTTGGAGGGTGTGAACTACATATGTGCAGAGTGGCTCTTGTTCTAAAACTACCATAAAGCTTTTTACTTCCTTTCAGGTTCTGATTTTATAAAGACATCTACAGGAAAGGAGGTAGAAAACGCAACCTTTCCAGTCGGAGTAGTCATGATGCGAGCCATTAGAGATTTCTACTGGCAAACTGGCAACAAGGTAATTCTTGATACCTTCATAAAAATTAACAGGCTCTGCTCAGAAGGAAAGAAGACTTTAATAGTTTCAAAATGCAGAACATATAAATCCACATACATTAGCTTCTGTGGCCATATGAGCAATAGGTAATGGGACTTCTCTCTTGTATTCCTCATTTAATTTGCTAATATTTGTATACTTAAAAAAATAAGGCACTTTTGGCTTTCCTCCCTTGAATAACTGTCTCTTCATTCTCTAAAAGCTCATGCCATCTTGATGCATCCCCAGCTGCATTTGGGTTTGAGTTTTGTTTCACCAGTTAAGGTATTTAAATGGTCATCTCCATTAATAACGGCAAATCTCAAGCCGACAGTGATTGGCGCACTCCCATAAACCTCAGTGGAGCTATACAAATTTATAGCCATTGAGAATCTGTCCAGTGTACACAACTGTATTTTCTGACTTTGTTCTGGCAACTCAAGAGATAAATTCTGCTCTTTCCTCCCTTGCCAGAGGGCTTTCCAAGGGGACAAGGCGGCAGATCCAGTTGGAACCTGTTGTCTGCGATGGAGGGAGGGAGGGACAAGAGCTGGAAGAACATTATGTCCTGGTACATAACATTTATCTGCCAGGTCACTGTCAAGTGAGGTCAGTGGGGGCAAGGAGCAGAGGGGAGTGTACGGCAGAGCCAGTGATGAACTATCCGTGCATCTATCCTTGCGCTGAAACAGTAAGAAAGGAGGAGGTTATCCAGGAAAACTTAAGCCACCTCTCTCCTCCTTTATCCACAGGCAAGTGGGGGCTGCCAGTTAGATCTGGTGCTGGTGTTCAGCAGCAGGCTTTGTCCTCACCTGCAGCCTCAGGGAAGGAAACTGTATCTCTAAGACCCTCTCCTCATTTCTGGGTCACCCTTCTGTCCTCTCCAGCTCACCCTTCTGTCCCTTCTGCAGATGGCCTTTCAAGGTATGACGTTAGGACATTGGATGAGCAGCGGGGTAGGGGCTGAGATGGCTTCAGGGGCTATTGGAGCTTGAGGAGCACATGACAGCAGGCTAGATGTGTGTTCAGCTGCTCTCTCTAGTGATCTAGATGAGGCCAGTGCAGATCCCTGGGCTGTCCTCACTCCTCCCTTCCCCAGCCTGCATCTCTCTCTGCAACGTGACAACTGGAGCAGCTCCCATAGTCTTGCTTCTGCGGGAGCACCATTACTGCTGCCAAGTGGAGGCAGATCCCTGGGGCCGGGTGACTCACCCCGGCACTGGTGCTGCTTACACGAGCTGTGTGCCAGAGGTTGGGCTCTGCTGCATTAACACAGCTTTGTACCTATAATTGGATATAAATGTTGAATTCACCTTTTGCTTTAAAAAGATGCATTCCTGGTATAAAATGTGTTATTAGGAACGAGTGCTTATGTCTGTGTGCATGTGTGTGTCAGTGAATTAGATGTAAACTGACTTTATGTGCTTTTATTAACTGAAGACAATATTATCAGTGACAAGAGATTTCTAAATGGTTTCTTTAACAAACTAATTTTGCTGCTGTAGGGATGCTTTCTAGCAAGGCGTTGGCTGGGAAAAACAGGTTAATACAAAAATTAAACTTCTTCGAGGAAAGGAACAAGTTGCAGAGTAACATTTATTGAATGATAAGCTGTGGTGGTGATATGAAAAGTGTGCAATATAATGGAAAATAATCTTTTCCTGTCATTATTGAAGGACATACATAAATTGGTTTTTCTGTTGGGAAAACCCCCAATCCAGAAAAACTTATTACTTTTAATAATATAAGGTGAAGAGAAAATTCTTGAGGAAATGAACTTATTAAGCAAAGTAATGAAATGCTGTGAAACAGCAGGAAAATGGTAGCTGGACTTTGTAATGCTCTCGAATTAAATTCCACCCCCCCTTCCTTTTTGCGTTTTTATGGTAGTCAGATGTGCTGTTTGGCAAGCTGGTAAATGGAGGAGAGGACAGGCTGGTCTTTGTCAGCTTTTTTGCAAAGAAAAGAGCTTTTGGAATCTGCTAAAAGGGGAAGGAATTCTGCATGGTGTTTTTAATTCTCTTATTGACTCTATTTTATGTGTTTTTGCCACAGATTATCTCAAAGAGCTGTAATATTTCTAGGAAAAAAATCTAAATTTTAGTTTCATTAGAATTTCTCTTCCTGAGGGAAAACGCATTCCCACTATTTTAATTTATTGTCTAGAAGATGCTTTTCCACTTGCTGTGGTTTAAATTCCTTTTGGAAATCTAACATTAATAGATGTATGCATACACTCACGCATCCATTCATCCACAAAAACACAGTCTTCGAGTTTTGGATTTATCAAACTTTTCCTGTTATTGTTCTTTATAATCTTATTGGAAATATGCTGCTATCACAATGCGTCAGTGTGAGAGAAGGATTTATTCTGTGTTTATTTATCCTGAAATCACCACAAAAAAATTACCAAACATTTAAAAACAGATACTTTTTGATTCCACTATAATATCCATAAGTTACAACGAAATCCTCAATGCAGTGAGGTCTCAGGAACATATATACAGAATTCAGAACGATAATTCTTGCAGGAGGTGGCTGACAGGAAGGAGTGCCCAAAGTAAAGGCTTATGGCCGAGGGAAGCGTAGAAAGAATCACTGTGCTACCATACAGATTGTTCAGATTTAATTTTTTTCTTGATGCAGAAACACTTTTTCCCAATTCTCCTTGTTTTTCAAGAGTTTAGTAAGCTGCTGCAGGACAACATTTTAGCTAATGCAGGTGACAGAATTTTTTTCTGAGGGATTTGATAGCTGTGTGTTACAAGCTCTGTCTCAGAATGAGATGCATTTAAATGGTACGTAACCAAAAGACTGGCATTAGGGGTGCATGCCAAATCACCTCAGTGCTGGCTCTGCACAGCAGGGTGATCGTGGGATTCAAGACATGCTTTACCTCAGAAATAGGTTTTTCTTGGCCTGTGTGCCTCTACATACATGGCAGTTCACTTGACCAAATATGACACGTATCTCACATCAAGTGACTGAAAGCATATCCAGTTTTGCAGTTCCTGTGAAGCACAAAACTTTCAATTTTTGGTAAAGACAGACCTAATTTAATTCCCATTTGGAAAATTTTAGTGAAAATTAAACCTCTGATAGGTTTGAATGTACAGCCTAATCATGTATAACTGTGGTGCATAGGCTTTTTATAAAATACAACCATCTCTCACTGCTCTCCACATGAGTCAGCTGCTTCACGTGCTTTATTTCAGCATCTTTAGTGTTATGTTATTGCATGTATATTTGTTGTTATATATTTGGAATTAGATTGTGACATGGGCAGTAGGTGATATGCAGATATCCCAGGTCCTGCCTAATTCCCTTGGCCTAATATGTGCTATGGCCAAAGTACTCCCATTAGACCTCAAACCCAGCTCCTGAGAAAGTGCACTGCGGTCAAAAATATTACTCCCTCAGTTGCTGTCCCTGGAGATGAAAATGTTACCTTTTGTAGTGATGACTGAGGCTTGATAGCTCTCAGCACTAGTCCAGAGCTTATACTGTTTGCAGTCAGATACTTACTGAGTAGAGTTGTTACATACACCACAGGCACTTTGAGACTGCAGGTGTACAAATGCTGATTGCTCTTCTAGGGTTGCTGATGAATGAAAACGTGTATTGCACTTTTTTTTTTTCTATATAAAGGTTGGATTTAAACCTGCTGGGGGCATTCGGACGGCAAAAGAAGCTATTACTTGGCTTATGCTAGTGAAGGAGGAACTGGGAGTGGAATGGCTAACCCCAGAGCTCTTTCGCCTGGGTGCTAGCAGTTTGCTGGAAGACATTGAGAAACAGGTTAGTTGTTAATGGTTTTCAGTTTGGTGGAGAGAAAAAGTAATCTTTCTAAATGTGCTGGCTTACTGTTTTTGCAGAATATGTTTTCTGGTGCTGTTTATAAGATAAGAGAACATATATCTAATTCATTATTAACTACAGGTTCACTTCCAGCCCAGTATTTCTTTAAATTTGGCCTGTCGTTACAGACATTTGGGACTCCGATATTCCAGCAGCTGGCAATTGCCTGGGCCAGGTGTGCAATGCAGTGAGCAGAGGGGCTTCTGCAAGTGCATGATAGTGCACTTCTCTGCACACCTAACTGTTGCCAGTTCAGCTGACCCTCAAAATATCTCACGGACCCTTTGTGTCACTGTGCTGCAACTGTTCACAATATATTTCCATGCTGTGGAGAAAGTCACATCTCATCCTACATATGCTACTGCTCATAGAGAAGTTTTTACATATTGATTATTTTCTGGGGAAGAAAAGCAATTGCCTCCTACAAAGCCTCATTTTTCTAATTGCTTTTATTTTTGTGCAGGCTGGTCACTGTGTTTACTGGCAGACAAATAGCATATGAGGTGCAGTGGCAATGTGTGTAGTTTCCTGGGGGAAAAAGGGTTCTGTCCTGTCTACCCACGACCTACTTCACTGGCACAGGGTGTCAACCCCAAAGGATACAGCATAGTTGAGAACAGTGTGGTGTCATAGGAACTACTAAACCATTAGGGCTGCTGAACTTCACTCCCATGTTCATTAAACCCAGGAGATGAGGTGATATTAGCTTTAACCAAGAAAAAAGTTTGAGAGTCCTTGTGCTGGTGCTGCTGGTGGGACAACATGAGATGTAGGCGATTTGGGGGAGGAAAAAAGCATCAGTCTGTTCCCTTTCCCCACCTTTCCTAGCAGCTGAAATACTGACATGTCTTAAGAAATACAGAACAGCTGAGAGATGTCAGGTGAATATTCATGACTGTTTAAAATCCCTGGCTCACTCCTGCAATGAGAATAATATTAGCTTGCTTCATTGCCAGAGTGCCTCTGCCTCGCTCTTGACCTAAAATCATGGCCCTGGTTATGACAAAGGAGCATGAGCTTTCTTGTTGCCACTGCCATCGCTGCTGAGTCTTACAACACAGTCAGTGATTGTGTTGCACGATTTGTTCTGATTTCTTAAGGGTGGCATCCTTTTATCTGCCAGGGATTGCACAAATGCCCCAGTCATGACCAAAGCTCTGCTATACTGTGCCATCTAAAAACATGTAAGATAAAATGTCCCAATCATTATATTCAATAAAACAAACACGTATTTAAAAAAAACCCAAACAAACATAGAAAATGGGGAGAACACTCCCCTGCCCCCAAGACAGTACAGTTAAAAGAATAGTTTGAAATGAGCCATATAAAAGCATAAGCAATTTTGGATACTTTTAATATCACAAAATAATACTGAAATTGTCAAAATCAACAGTGAGAGTAAAGCATTGTCTTCTACCGGGCTCTTTTTGAAAGCTTTGTCAAAAGCAACAAGAGTCTTTGCTTTTTTTCTTTCTTTCCAAGCAAAGCAGCAAGAGCTCTTAGTTCAGATCCTGTATATAAAGGTATATTACATCATATTTTATGCACACACACACACACAAATATCCATCATCTTCATCTGGCATGCCTTTAATTTGTTACTTCCTTGACACTTTCAGATTTATAGTCGTATATAATTCCATCATAAATTTTCTTTTTTTCTTGCAGATTTTCTATCATGTGACTGGCTCTTACGCACTTCAGCATGACCTGGCAATGGCTTAGACACAAAATCAACTCAGGATTACTTTTACAAAAGAGGTCTTTAAGCAAACAGCATTCAGAAGTCTTCTGACAACCAAGTGCATATGATAGAATTAAAGGCCTAATTCTCCCTTCTTCATATTTTATAGTATTTCAAAATATGCTCAAGTCTGCTGGTTGTACTTGATCCAAAAGCAGAAAAAATTGTAATTCTGGAATAGTTAAATAGTTAATACTTACAGATTTGCAAAGTTAATCTTGCAAAGTCTTCCTCAGACCAGGCTGAAAAGCTTATTAATGGCAACACTGAAATACTATGAAAAAGATTTAGGTGGCCTGGTAACACTGTGCAGTCACAGAATATGAAATATCTATGGAATGTTTCAGATTGCTAATTAAGAGCTACAGATCTTGGAATAGCTTTCCATTCACCTCAGACAAAATCTTCTGCCACAGATGTGTTGCACTATTAATTGTTATGTTGATTCAGTTTCAAGCATTGTAACCTGAGAAAATGAAACTTGGCTATTACTTTCTTTTATAAAATGTCTCTGTAGCAAAAAACCTTTTTTTTTGTATTTTTCCCCCAAACTTGGGCACAGACATCCATATTTAGACTCTCGAATAAAGGTGGCTTGATTTCTAGAGCAGCTGAGTATCCACAGTTGCTCCTGAAGTTAATGGGAGCTCTGGGTGATCAGAACAACTGAAAATCAAGCAGCCTCTATATAGGTGCCTAACTATGCATTCAGGGGCCTATTTTTAGGCATTTCACTCTTAAAATTTTAGTCTAACTTGCTTAGAAGCTCCCATTCCTGTCTCCTGTCATTTTAAAACACATTCATGCAAATCTTTACATTTTAATGTAGGGGGGGTTGACTGTCAGTTTGCAGGTGTCACTGCTATGCTGGCTGAACTTCAACTTTGCCATTCTAAAAGAAGTTCTTTAATTTAAAAGGTGATTTGAATTGTGTCCTATACGGGGTTTACAGCTTTAATGTAAAAAGTACTTTTCTCAGAGCACATTAAGAATAATACCGAAATCATCAACACCACCTGAATTTCAGACTGGAGCTAGTAGATTCATTATTTCAGAACTGCATTCTGCTCACTAACCAGAGTTGTACTAAAAACTTAATTATCTTATCATCATGACTAGTCTCACTGACTTAAGTAGGTCTCATCAGGGAAGCGAGAGGAGGAGGATTTTGCTGTAAATCAAGCTACAAGGTACATTTATTACAAAGAGATCTGTGCTTCATAAAGATAATAACTCAGTTATTTATCTGGTTATACCACCTGAATCACTAGTGCTCTGCAAAACACCTTGGACAGATAGAAAAGCTGAATAGGGAAAAAAAAGTATCAGAGAAACAACATATACAGAAAGCAAAATCCTATATGCAGTGCTCAGTACTAAAAATAGGCCTTAATTTCTAAGGAAGTAGTTCATCCAGGGCTCTCAGCCTTTTTCTGGTTTAGGTCTCAACACAGAAAATGAGGCTGAGCTGTGACTATATTTTCACACCTTTCTCTTCCTGGAAGTGGCCTTTTTTGCCACAGGTTTTCCTTCTGATTTCACTGCCAGTCTCTTGAAGGAAAAAATCCAATGCCTGTTTGTGTATTTAGAGGAAAACTGTGCTGCTGAGCTTTCAGAAATACAGAGCCCGTTATGTGAAGTCAGCTCCCACCAGGTGCTTGCCAGGTTGACCCTCTGCCGTGCCCTGCCAGCAACCGCACACTGGATTTTGCTGCAGTTCAGCTCTAGCTGTGTAAATGTTAGAGTGTATTTCAGTGCTTTCATAACAAAAAGATTCACCTCACTTGCAAAGTACACTTTTTTGTTGTTGGTTGTCTTTCGGATATTCAGGGCGAAGACAGAAGCTTTTTTTTTTTGGAGATGCTTTAGTTTCTAGGTGAAGGACTCTGTGTAATTCCTTAAAATTAATGAAGGTCCAACTTTGCCACCTAACTATTTAATGCGAATACCTCTGAGAACAGCCTCACTGTTTCCACAGGAGCTACGTATCGATTAATGAACTTGGCGGGAGGAATTGTATATATTTCTGTTGACGGCCCCGGTTCGTTTTGATGTGCACATGGGCTGCTGCTGGTTACTTTGCTTCAGAGGGAACAGGCTCCATTTGCAGAGGGAGAGGTTCAGCTTCCTGAAAAGTCAAAGATAGCCGCTTCCCTTTCCCATGAACGTTACAAACACACCGATGTGAAACAACCAGTGTTTTGGGACAAGCTGGGTTGGAAAGTAAATTAAACAATTGTTGAAACCTGTAATTTTGGGGGGGGGAAAAAAAGAAAAAATGTAAAAAATAACAGAATCTGTAAACACACTCAAATAAAGATGATTCTGGTTTTGAGGTGGGTTTTTTTTTGAGGAATAAGCAGAAGGCTCAGTCTTACAGAGTGACTGATTGTCTTTGTTACCTTCTCTGTGACTCAGGTGAGTTGTATTCATACCATCTGTGGTTGTGTAATCCCCCCACACGACCCAGTGCCTTGTCTCTCACTCTGCCTACAGAAGCTGCTGGTACCAGCCAGGTATTGGTCTGTTGACAGCCCTAAGAGATGCGAGGGGATGCACCTGGGCCGGGAGTCCCATCAGGAGCAGCAGGGGACCAGGCTGGAGACATACGAGAAGGCATGTCCAAGGGGCCCATCCAGGAGACAGCTACCAGCAGCGCAGGTCCGAGGTCCATCCTGGAGGCAGAGGCAGGGCTGGCGACCAGCACTCCTGCGGCATAGCTCAGGGAGGCACTGAGGGCTGTGGGCTGAGCTGAAGTGGGGCTCCTGGGCCTCTCCTGTGGCAGGGGGAGGCTGGGCAGGGGCAGAAGCATCACTGGGCTTATTCCAGTACTGAGCCCATCAGAGAACCAAATACGGGGAATACAGGGACTAACGTGTTGTGAGCTCAGGTCGGAGGCTGGCGTGGCAGGACCTACACCCCCACCCACGGGGAGCTGGAAGTGCTCACAGTGTGGTCTCCTAGGCTTGCTGCCCTTCGCCCTGACCGGCACTTCCACTGCCCTCTCTTCCGTCTTTCCCACCACTGACGGACGTTTGCTACTATTTAGTTCCCATGGTCGGGGGGGCAGTTGAGATTTATGGAGGCTGCTGCAGCTGGTTGTCACTCCTGCAGACAGCACGTGAAAGGCGGTGGGGACCTGAACTCGGTCGGGAACGAGGGAGGGGACGGCGCTCTGTGGCTGCATAGACCTTGGGAAAAGTTCAGATTTAGCGCTGTGCTTCAGGCCATTAGAGAAGGAACAGGCAATTATACGCTCTTGTCTATATTTCAGAGCATAACATATGTTTTGTGCAAGTCAGTCTTGTATACTAATTTATTATTTTTATAACACTTATTCATTTAGGATTTTAAATAGCTTCATTTTGGAGACCACATTACTTTGCAAAGAAGAGAATAAATTCAAGCAGAAAGTTAAGTAGAAACTGCAAATCTAGAAGATTCTGCATCAGCTTATTTACAAGAAGAGGGAATTGGGAGAGAGGGTAAGCTTTTTTTCTGGTTTGTAGGAAACAAAGATATTAAATAGTAATTATATGTGAAGTGTACATATCAGCTGGGGCAAGTAATACTTTGATATCTTTATTTCATCAGTTGTATAAGTTCATTCTTTTGTTTCCTTTGTGAAGCAGGGAACATACATTATATACCATAGCACATGCTACTGAGACAGAAAAAAATGGTCTACTTTTAATTTTATTTTGCTCAGTTGGAACTTTGGCTCTCTGCCTCCCTTGGGGGAGGAAAGAAACACAAAACAACAACAGCAAGTTTTATCCAAATCTTGGTGAGCTTTTGCTGAAATTACCAGTGCTGACATCTGGATGATATATATAGTGTGCAGTAGGAATAGAAGGAGGGAACTGCTTTTAATTAGATGTAACCTGCCCAGGAGAAAAAGACAGAGAATTGTCCATCTGGTCAATCCTTATTTAATAGGGCAACCAAGGATAAGAGTATTCTTAATATGCAAAGACACCGTAGGTAAAATTACTGATCGACCATTTTTATTAAAATTCCAGAAAGCTGGAACTGTGCTAAATTAAGAGGTGGTAAGACTTAGAAAGAAAGAAGCATCAAGAAAGGTTGCAGTCCTTGCACTCCCTAAAAGCGAGTGATGGGTGACTATCAGGTCCCAACCAGCTATATTGTAGAGACCTTTCCTCTGTTATAGACAATTTACAGATCTTCCCCTTCTGTGAGGACCTACAGTAACCACTTACCAAGAGAAAGTGTGACAAAGTTGTTTTAATATCCTTTAATGAAATTTAACATTGATACAATGAAGGAGTGGCAACAAGATGCTCTAGCCATTCCTTATGAGTCTAGTGATTTTAAGTGGCTGTTTTGAGCACTGGGGACATCTTGTGGATTGCTAATTCTTGGAAATTGCAGAAAGTTTGGTCTTCCAGAAGCAAAGCTTTTTTGAGGTGTAACAATTTCAGATCTCCAAGATCACAGGGAGTGTTTGAAAACACTGAATTGTAAAGGCATCAATTTAGAATTACTTCCTTAGCTGAGATGAAAAAAAAAGGATTTTTTTAAAGAATTTTAACAAACTGAGGAAGCCATACTGGAATTGACTACGCTTGTTTTTTCAAGTCATGCTTTCTCTATGGGAGGAGTAGAGGAAGGAGCTTTGCAGGCTCAGCTGGTGGAGATTAGTGTCAGCTCTATACAGTACAGTGTCATATAAAACCAAACCCCAAAATGGATGATGGTTTGCCCAGAAAAACAAGAGAAAGCTTTATAAGCTGATTTTTCCATTTCAATAATAGCATGAGCTCTGTTTTTATTCAAAGACTTACATAAGTTCTCACCTGTTTACTAGTTGTAGCAAACAAGCAAACCAGCCAACCAGTTCACATCCTATGTCTGAGCCGGGGCCAGTGACAAGGCTGGTTTGGTAATCCCGCAGGTTAGGGGTCCCTGCTACTGTCGCAACCTGGAGAGCAAGTGGGCTGATGGAGGAGCCTGCCAAGGCTTACCATCATGCCTGCCGGCTGCACGAACCAGCCATGCTCTTACTGCCCCAGAGGTTGCCCTGGGGGTGGAAGGTGCTAAACCTGTCGTCTGTAGTGATTGCTGGCCCATCGAGAACTTTTTTTTTTCCCACCCTAATGCTCAGACCTGAGCAACCAGCTTCTGAGGAGAAGCTGGAGAATGCATATTCTCCATGATTTAATTTAATTGCACGTAAGTTGATTAAGGATGTTATCTTCATTTCCAGGGGAAATGAAACATTTAGCCGGCATCATGTCAGAAGGCTGGCTGAAGGCTGGCACGTCTCAGCACTGGCTGCTTTCTGCTGCCTTCAGCCGAGTCTTGGGCTTTCTTCAAAGTACAGGCACCAGCTAACCCAGAGCATGATTTCTTGCCCTAACTTATTTAAAGGCATGAATTGAACCAGAGCAAAGAACAACTGTCTTGTCTTCTGAACAAGAAGAGCTTTGTGTTCTAGTTAGCACAAATCTGTCCAGTTCCAAAAAAACCCCATGAATAGCATCACCCCATCTGATAGCGACTGTAACGAGGCCTCTGGGAGGGCAGCGACAGGAAGATGTAGATAAAGGAAAAACAGAGGGGTAAAAAGAGAAGTTGTGAGAAGTAAGAGAGATCATCGCCACTGCTGTTATTGCTTCACAGAAGTGTAATCTTTTGTGATCTCTTTGGAACAGGAGGTAAATAATAAAACACAAGGGAGGGAAAAAATTAAAATAAATGCAGTGTGTGAGTGCATGTTAAAACAGATGTCAGATTAAAAATAACTGAAAAGGAAATTCTACTGTAGGGGAAAAACTGCTTTTTCCTTCAACATGTTATATTCCACCTTCATTAGGCGGAAAGTGAGAGAGCTGTAAAGGAAAAGGGGAACTTTTGTTGTTTCCCTCTGAACATTAAGAGAAGCTTAATGCGAGCGCAGGGGGGATGCTCTGTGGCCCGTGGTGCTGGAGCAATTCTCAGGGTGAAGCCCAGAAGCAGTAAGGATGTTAAACAGATGCACTGTGTGCGCTGAGCCCCGGGACTTGGAGCTTTAAACCTGCAGTGCTGCACATCCAGGTGGTTTCATCCCCTCCATCCTCCCTCCCTTAGTCCCTTCAGGGTTGACGAGTCCTCTAATGTTGTAAAAAAATAAACCCTGCAATCTGGTAGGATCACACCATCCAGTAACGCCCCTCTAACTATAGATCTAGGCACCAGGGACTTCATTCTAGTTTCTTCAGCACTTTTAAATGGGCTATTTCAGTGTTCGATGACAGCAGAGTGGGGAACATCTGCACAAACACATATTTTTCCCCACATGGCAGCCAGACCACACCCATCCTTGGAGATGGCAAGTACTCACAAAAATACCGGTGCCACTCTGTAAAACAGTGTCATCCCAGGTCTCTTCTACTAAACATGCTTCAGAATGGCTCCTAAAAATTCATGGTCTGAAAAGTGACCTGCCCTGCACCTGTTTAAAGCTCAAAGAGCTTTAAGTAAATACCTTGAAGACATGCTGAGGCTGGACTGAGAACCACTTCATTTCTTGGAGAGCTAGCATGGGTCATTTGGCTTGTTCAGATTAGCTAATGAAATGAGAATAATCTTTATATGGTTTCCTCCTTTTATTCCTGAGTGGGGGATGCAGTTTTTTTTTTTTTTTAAAAAAAAAGGCACAGCTCTGTGACTAATGCCTCAGCTTACAGGAAGAGTCAGAAATGACAGATATCTTTGGCTACCGTTACAGTGTGAATGTCCAACATACTCTAACAACTCGATGGGATCCAGAGCGGATATATTCCTACAGTATTTGAGAAAAGTATCTTTGCTTTTTCCTACTGTTATCTTGAGTGAATTCCCACAGCTCCTACTTCTTTAAAACACTTAAGCTAAGGAGGAGGCAGCTGAGACAGAAGTAAAAGGCATTCTAAAAGGTATCCCCAGCAGACTGAAGGCAAAGCTGTTTCACAACTTCTGAAACTTTTCTTAAGCTCGTCCTGAAAATGCCAGGTAAGATCCCAATGCAGAGTCTTCCTAACAAGAACTGCTGACGAGCAGGAGCATCTCGGCGTTACGCTGGCTTAGTTTTTGCCAGAGAGGAAGGAGCAGACATAGCTCGAAGCAACTCCATGCAGCCGGTCAGGGTGTGACGGGTACGTTAGCACCACGGGAGAGTGCACTACTTGTTAAATGTACTGTGTTAGACTACAGTCAAATGAGACAGTATTAGCAATGTGCAACATTTGCAGAGAGGATCAGTAGGTATTAATGTCCACTCCCTGGACACACACCAGCCCTGCCCACAGACGGCCTCTCAGAGACACAGCAGAGGAGCAGGGACGTCCCCAGCAGCGATGGCTTCCCCAGCGAAGGTGGGGAGGCTGAGGTCTCCAGCGGGTTTCGCCTGCGCTCTTCCCACTAATCTAATTTCATTCACCCTCCACCCCTGCTTCTAACTAAAAAGAAAACTCATGAGCTTCTGCTCTGAATAAACAAATAAATGCATAAATAAAAGTCACTTCAACTGCAGGAAAATATCTGTCTGCTCTTAATTGTGTATGTGTTTTCAGAGCTGCCTCCTCCAGGGGAAATTTCTTTGTTAAGCGTTAATTCCATTTCATTTTGCGGAACGTGTCTGCCATTTTCTCCATTAGAGGGCTGCAGAGCAGTGTGTTACAGTGTTTTAGAAACGGATTTAAACCTGTATATGTACTTTGGGCCTAATTTCCCGCTGTATAGCTCTCCTGAACTCAATGGGGTGTAAAACTGGTGCAACACACGGAGAGCCTCAGAATACATCAGTGCTTTGGGTTTTGCTGACGTGATTAAGAAACGCCGAGATGCTAAGACAGAATTTTAAATACACGTGTGACAGGTGAGGCAGATGAGTAAGTTAATTGCTGCTTGTGTGTTTGAACACAGCATAATTGGTCAATAGGGTACGCTTCCAGAGAAGAGTAGCGAAGTGCATGAGCAAAGCGCAAGCAGAGCTTTCAATCCTTCCTTAGAAACTATGCTTATTCTAGGCAGAAGTTAGAGTCTCTAACACTTACAAGAGTCATAAATGTTATATTCTCCATTATGCTCCAATTGTGGCGTTGGCGAGCTAATTTCTTGGACTGAAATTTTCTAGGTAGATGTCTTCCTCGTCTGAACTTTCTTCTAAAAAAGAGTCAGAAAATAAAGCTGAATAAAAATACAGAGTGGGCTGGCGGTTTTCAGCCCACACCTAGAAACTTCAGCAGTTGAGCTCTGTGAAATTCCCGCATTTCAGAGCATGAACCTCTGACAAGGGGGAGAATGGTCCCAATCCTCGGCACCTGCCTTTCGTGGTACGGCGCGTGGTGCCAGCAGGAGGAGTGTAATTCCACCGGCAGGCAAAAGCTAGATTAGAGGGAGAGAAAGACGCTGGCACGGG
Organism: Nipponia nippon; assembly: GCF_047370975.1. NCBI lineage: Eukaryota > Metazoa > Chordata > Aves > Pelecaniformes > Threskiornithidae > Nipponia > Nipponia nippon. The sequence continues at coordinate 71,081,458 of NW_028262347.1, forward strand.
TCAGAGAAATAAAGAAAACGGGGAGTGCCAGTGTGAGCAGGGAAAGTGGAAGGAAAGGTGTGGGGGGGGAGACGCCTGAGGAGACCAGAAGCAAGGACTGGCAGCTGCACAGCAGAGTGAGGTGGTCCGGGCAAGAAGAGTGGGAGCAAACCTGCCAGAAATGCGGTGCCTCATCAGGAGAGGAGGAATGCTGAGACCAAAAGAAAATGGTTCACAGACCTAATCTCCTGTCCGTGAATTTAATTTTGGGAATGGCTGGAAGAGAGACAGACATACTGACCAGGGAACAACATTGTCACTGAAAGCAGCATTTACAAAGGCTGAGATACAGTGGCACAGGCAACCTTAGTACTTAGTGGTTTGTAATTTTGAAATGCTTCGCCCTCCAGACCTCGGTGTTTATTCCTTGCTTCTTGTCGTGCATGTTGTAAATTTAATTAGTCTGAGCAATTAACTATTGAGGCAGGGATTGATTTTTTTTATTCTGTTTTTGCACAGCACTCACTGTGATGTGTTGTGGTTCCTGGCTAGTGCCCTTACATGTCACTAATGCAAACAGGCAATAGCGTGTTGATGGAGGTAAATGTGAATTCCAGCAATGGAGGAGAATGGTTTGATACAAAATACTGGGATTATATCAGGTGCACCAGGCAAAAATAACAAGTGGAAAATTTAGGGTGAGTACCAACAAGCCTTTCTGTAAGTAGTTAGGCGAGGCTGTTTGGCAGCCCATCGGGGAAGCGGCAGAAGCCCCTCAGCTGGGACCCAACCGAGTACGAGACAGCTACGTTCAGAAACACCAGCCTGTGCAGGGAGGCAGGCGGGCTGGATGGTCTAATGGGTCTGCTCCATCTTTAACTTCTCTGATTCCGCACAGCCTTCCCCAAAAGCCGGCACAAAGGAGTGTCAAAAGACGCAATACATATTCATGGACATTTCTGGAGCTGCAAACTATGAAAAGAAATCAAGTCGTTCTCATCCATGGACTGAAATTGAGAGTATACTCTAATCCAAAAGGATACCAGCTCACAGAGTGGTGTATGAAAATCTTATAAAGCTCTGCAACACTCCATAAATAATTTTCAAACAAGAAGCTTTTTGTTTCAGTGATGGCAATACTAAAAAGGAAGAATGGCAAATAGCCGTCAAAAAACGGCTGAAACAGCCTGCACTCTGTACTGATGTTAACTTTAATCACTGCAAGAGTTACACACAGAGTTATCAGTCATTTATTAGAAACTGTAGGTGATTATTGCAGAGGTTTAGATTAACGTGGACCGGAGCTGGTACCTTGCCAATGGGGCACCACGTGACGGGCAGCCCATGGAATAAACATTCTGGCACATCACCGTGCTATAAATCCTCCAAATGAAAGAAATTAAAAAGCCAGGAGCAATTTTGAAAATGATTTATGATTGGAGGTGCACTTAGGAGTGCTTTTATTGTCAGGGGAACATCTCCTTTCACATCCTTAAGGTGACAGACTCACTCCGCCTCCCTCCAGTTATTTTGGGCTACCTGCGACTGGGCGCGATGCAGAGGTGAGCACCATGGGAGCGCACTGGGGGGGGCATACAGGCACTTTAGCAGCGCCCCCCCCCACGTTGTGAGGGTTAGCTTTGTGCTGCCCAAGGGTGAAAGAACTGCAAATACATTCTGACATTTTAAGTATGCGAAAAGACACCAGTTGTGGGGTGTTTTTTTTTTTTCTTTTACAGCTATACCATAACCATGCTCCTAAGTGCACATATAAACATTTTATAACATGGATTTGGAATAACGCTTGAAAAATAAACTTAAGAATAGCTCCTAAGCAGAAGGTATTCTTATCAAAATAGCAGTCTGTTGCAAGTCAACCCTTTGCTCCATACATAAAAAGATGCAGCACTATCTGTTAGTGTACTTCTAGTGTAAATATTACTAAATGTTTCACTAAAATACAATTTTAGTAGTAATATAGATATGTTTTCTTAAACAAAAAGTGCTTTCACTATAAACTGAAAGGCAAAAGATTGTGGTTTGCAGGCAGAGTACTCTGTTGCCTATCTAAAGAATAGCAGTGACGATGTGAGTGGAAGCCTGGATATCATCTTGTATATCCAAGATACAGGCACGATGGTTAATCCAGCCCCAAGCCAGCGATACCCTGGGCCATGGACACAAACCTGCCTGCAGCATTGTGCCTTCTTGGTTTCTACTTTGGGCGTGCCTTCAGGCACTTGGCCTTGTGCCTCTTGTTCTTCTGGGGTGGCGCTGGGGTGTCCCACACGGGGTGCCACGCACACATACCCAGCAGGGCCAGCTGGTTTGGATACATTGGGATTAGCAAGCCTGTCTGATCATTACTGCTTCTGTCCACAGCTGGAACAAAACTTTAGAAAACATAGTCTGCGTGGGTGATTATTTCAGTTAAAGGCTTACACATCTCCCAGCGTTGCCTATCTTCTTTAGGTGATCGTGGATACCTGTGTTGATCTAAAAATATTTCCTCTGCCTGTTCCTGCAGCTGACTTCTTAGAAAGGGTTAATTTTGCATCTATCTACTGATTCTTCTGATGTTCCCATCCTGGGGCAGCACAGCAAAACAACTTTTATAACTTGGTTGGAGGTCGGCTCTTCAAAGCCAGCAGCTCAGGAGCTGTCTTCTAAAACTCTGCGTGTGTTTGCCAAACGTGAGTTTTCCTTTGCTGGGCTTTAAAGTCCTGCAAGGTTCTTTCACCCTGTTTTTGGGGGGGCCCACGCTCACTTAGACCCACTCCCATCCCCACCTGCATCAAGGCTAGGCAGTGCCTCCTCCCCGGGGACGCTGTGAGAGGACTGACGGTTCGGGGCACAGTGCGTGGGGACCTGCACCGCAGGCGGGCGTACGTGACCTTGTGGGGTCCTTCCTCACCCTCACGTGGGATGGTTGTGGAGGGAGGGCATGGGGTTAAAACTTTTGGGGATTACTTATGGAAGGCCTTTCTTGAATTTGCAAGTGATTATTTACATTTTGTAAGCATCTTGTATTGTGGTTTATCTGTTGTGCTGCTGATATTGACCCTGGATGTATAGTTCACTGATTCCCAGTTAATTACATGTAATTAATAAATCAATAACCTGCTTTGATCCTGATTTACTTTAAAACATATGAATTGAGCAGCTTTTCCCTGCAACAATACTAATCTTTCTCTGTTCATTTCTCAGAAATAAACCAATGAAGTTGTAAAGCAGACACCCCCTGCCTCGAATGCAGGTGTCTTCTTTGCACGTACCATACCTCGTCCACCATGCTGAACAAAAGGGGCAGAATAAGCCAAAAAGGAGCTGGATACTGAGGGAGAAGTTCCGCACGGCACTGGAAATGAAGGGTACAGCTAAGTGTTTTCCAGGGTAGCAATAACTCTGGGAGGGGGAGAGACCAACGAGCTCTTGCAGCACAGGGAGAGTACTGTAAGTTGTACAAATTGTGCTGAGGGAGACTGGAGGGACTGGAGTTGTCTCAAATCGAGTGAGCATGAAGAGGGCTTTAAGCCATTCAGGCTTCCTCCCTGCGAAGCCTGTGCACTGCAGCTCAGTAGCTTCCCTGCCTCTGTACAGACCAGGTGTTAGTTTGCTCTGTGCGTCTCGTCTGGTCTTGGGCTCTCTTCCCATTTTACCAACAAGGCTGCTGAGCAATGACTGCTATGACAGTAATAGGCACCTGTGGATCTCTGTTTAATAAGAAATAACCTGAGAGAAATTCTCCATCTGTGTAGTAGGTTAATGTTTCTCCTTTTTTTTCTAATTTGGATTGATTTAGAAATGCTAAGCCGTAATTTTAACAAGGCAGATGCTGCTAGAAATGCAAGATGCAGCAAAAAGTGATTTAATCATTGCGTTGTATTTAAAACAAGAATATGAGTAGATGCAGTGAAAGACATTTTAGCATGTATCAGCTCCATAACAAGTTCTCCATCCTAAGTGGAGGGGCATGTCTAAAACGGTGGCCTGGGAGCCAGCCGTGTTCCTCAATGAACCGCAGAGCAGTGATCCCACCTCACAACCCTACGCACCCCCAGATTGGTATTTCGGCATTAGAATCTGAACTGCTCGCGTACTAAGTATCTGCGGTTTTGTTAGTGGGCCTGCCTGTCCTCCGCCCCATGAAATCTGCATCAAATCTCCCAGCAGACAGACTGATCTCCATTCTCGGAGAGAGATCGCACTTTCACAGTTTGGAAGATGCATGCCTTGTCTCGCGGGGCCTTTTCCTCCCTCTCTCTCTCACCCACCCCATCAACACTCCAGCATGAAAACGGGATGCCATCAGGCGCAGTTATTAATACACAATAGAAGTGCCATGTGTGATTGTCTGTGAATGCTCCAGTGTTTTATGTAATGCAGATTTAGAGATTTCATTGTAAAGTCATTTTAAATCTGAACTAATGGGTAGTTTGGCAACAGCTTCTAAGTATGAAATCATTATTAATTCCGTTAGTACCATAATAACATTGATTTAGATGAACTCTTATAACGTAGAAATTGTATAGTATTTAGCTGTAATTAACGTCCCCTAATTAGGAAGTGTTGCCAAGTAGTTTTCTCTGCTGGCTCTGTTGTACTTAAGTGCAGCTGGATGAAAATTAACCACAAAGGGAACAGCTTGTGTTTTATGTGAAGTTTGCCTTTGATTGATTAAAAAAATATTCCTTGATACTTTATTTTATTATCAAAAAGGGTGCACTGGATTATCAATGTTACAGAGAGCCACAAAGTCCACATGCCGTAAACTACACACACATTTGTATAGTATATAAGCCCAATGACTTAGCTACACATTCAGAAAATTCACAGATTTATTTTGTCTCAATACAAGTTACCACAATAAAAATGAATTGATTTTAATGTGGCTGTCATTAATAAAGTCTGTAAAAATTTAAGCAGAATTAGCATAATTTCATGTCCACTCAGAGGGAAGAGCCATGCTCTGCAAGCTGAGAGGCATTTGTTGATGTGAAAAATGCTGACATTTTTGGAAATTCAAATTATAAATGAAATACTGCTGTCAGTTTACTGTGCAACTTTGTAGCATATGGTGCTTCTGCTGGTGGGTGTTATTTCAAAGTTTGCAAATCACACTATGAGAGTGTCCCTCTGGTGAGCTTTTGCAACGCTTAGCAACTGTGAATCAAAAGTGACAGTACAGAGGAAGAGGGACTAAAAAAAAAAAATTTTTCTCTGTAAGTCAGTAGAACAAAGTACACGATAAGTTAATACATTTTTACAGGGGTAAAAAGGAGGCCAACATGCTAAAGCTAAAAGAGATCCAGTGCCTTCACTCTTGCAGAATAATGCACAGAGTCTTCTAAATTGTTAAAATAAAAATATGGTTTCTCTCTCCCAGTCTCTTTGACTTTGGTGTGACAGAGAATTAAAACAACTGGCAGACAGAACCATATAATGGTTCACTTTCAAAATTAGGAAAGCTGCTTTGATACAAAATGCAACCTCCTCAGAAGGTCCAGATGTTTCTTTTGCCTATCTCTCTGAAAAAAGTTCCTACGACCACAAAATAGCATTCACCACTTGAAAAGCATTGTACACCCGCAGATGTCAATGCAGAGGAAAAAAGGCAGAAAAAAATTAAGTTTTGTATTAGCCCATCAATGTCGATTCCAACTAATCTGATAGAAAGCATACACTGATACGGTAAATTTAAGTAACTGAAATACTACAACACCCTACACCATGGTTTTCAAGAATCTGCCACCCAGTGACCCCTTTGACATGCATGTACACTATCAAGAAGTGAACATAAACCTTGGATTCATTGCGATTTGATCTGACCGTAGTTGCTACTCGTTGTTCTGCTCCAGGTAGTGATTTTTGGCATCAAGATGGAACCGTGGCTGCGCAGTGCAGACCTCATCAATTTGCCAATCAAACTGGCTGAGAATAGAAAGTGATGGAGCTGTCAGTAGCAGTTCAACCATAAGCAATTCTAAACTAAGCAATTTGGAAATTTAAATAGTTATAATGACCAAGTTTCTCTATGTTGGCCCTTAATTACTGGAATGTCAATTCAGCTGAAAATTGCCTTTCCCAGGTAATGATAATTCTCAGAAAAGTCTTTGCTTATACACCCACCCATAGCACTCATTAAGTCAAGCTTCTTCCTTTTGTCTGAAGACCTGTCAATTTTATGTGACATCACCAATCATCTGCCATCTAAAAAATCTCTAGGCTGTCTTGCTGAAGGCAGGCTTATTCTCTTTTAGCTGTAGCGCACTGCATGGCAGCACAGCCTGCTGCTACAAGCAACGTTGCACCAAATGAGTGTAACGAGTTGCCCAGTCTTGGCACCACTAAATGATAAGCCACTCAAATTTGGTTGTTGGCATCTCGGGTGAAACCTAGGGTCCGTGAAACAGCAGCACATGTTTTATGTGTGACGGTAAACTCCACTACCCAGCCCTTCACAGCACTCAGCACTGGAAGAGAAGGTTGACATCCCCTCCATCACTTCTTTTGGAAAGGAAAGGGAGAGGGAAGTTGCTGGATTCGCTATATCAGAGGGCTCCCCCTGAGATGGGCATAAAGGATAGAGATGGGTGAATGAACCTGTGGTCCGTGAACATATCCCTGTGTATTCTATATATAATATTTCTTACTTTTTTTTGCAGCAATCTGCTATTTCCAATTCAGAATGATTGCATTGCAACTGTCCATGTCAATCTACATTGCTGGACATCACTAGCTGTTTTCTTTCTGAGAGAAAAAACATGAAAAAGAAGCAAAACCATCTCCATGACCAGAATGTGTATATCAACAATCCATTGTTACTGTTACCCATGTTAGTAATATTATTTATTTCCTTCAGGAGGCCAATGGCACCCTGCAGTTGTGGGCACAGGACAGCTAGGCTTCGTTCCTCTCTTCCAGTCAAACTGGCGCAGACTTTGCCTTCTGCCTTCATATGAGTACTATGGAATTCCAGGGAAACCAAGAAAAAGTAAGAGTGGCACAATCACACCTGCTGAAAAAGTCTGTCACAGATAGAGGGAATTCAAGTGCCCATGCATCTAAATTCGGACTAGTTCAAATCATTTCCTGCCTCATCCTGGCAATGTGTCGTGTGCCCTAAGGCAGTATTATACCTCTCTGGACACCATGGCCAATACATGGTGTTGTTTTACGCACAAAAAAGTGGAAAGAGACTCCATTATTGGTTTGAAAAGAGGAGACGGTTTCTTCCATGCTGCCTTCTTGACCACGACTCCTTCCCTCACTGGCCCTCCACGCTTAGTGTGCCGTTGCCCCAAATGCATAAGGGTTGCAATCCTATTCTTGCAGTCAGAACTATTTCTTACTAGTTTGGATGCAACTTGCTCACTCTCTCTCCCCACTCCTGATTCTTGGCTTGCACACAATGAAATAGTAGGGGCCTTAGGCACTTTAAAAAAAAAGAAAAAACCCAGCCCTCAATAAATCCCCTAAAGGGCCCATTTTAATTCTGCTTATGGTCTTGATGTGCAAGTTCTTACCCTGCTATCCCCCTAGAAGCAGTTTATTTCTGTCTGTCAGCACTGCCAAAGTGACAAAATCCCCTTTCCCACCCACCACGTAATTGCTCTGTTGTTGCCCTTCCCACACATGCCTGTAGAAAGAAAGCTCTCGCTTTATTTGTACTGTCGAAGTGAATAGCATCTCTTTCCTCCCTCCCTCTATGTGGCTTTCAAGTAGTCACACTATCATTAGTTATTTCTATTCTGGAGGAGCTCCCCATCTGAGAAGGGAGCATATTCCATACGAAGTAGAGCGAAGGCCTGATCTGACAGCTCTCATGTGCCCCCAAATCCTGGAGCTGAGGAATGTGAGGGGTGTAAGAAATGCAGAAGCAAGCATTACAAATAAAGGCCATTCGGAGAAGGGTGGTAAAATAAGAAAATCAAAGGACCCGGCTGTATTTTTTAATTGCATTTTTCTTATTGCTATGGGGCAAAGTACCTCCCTTTGTTCTGTGTTGCACAGTGCCGTGTTGTTAATTTTAGTCTATGACAGGAAAACTATCCATTGGAATAGGGTTATTTTTATTTTTCCAGTGTCTCTCACTCTCTCTGTTCTTCATTTAAACTTCCATTGTTGGCAGAAAACAAAAGCAGTCCTAGAATCACTCTCAAGTTGTGGTTTTCTTTTCATTTCTTTGAGGTTTATTTGAAAGGCACACCACAGATTGATTTCCCCACCTCGTTCTAGGTGCTAGGTGTATGATTACAAGAAGACCCCACTGCCGCTACTAACGAAATCATCAGAAATGATTTCTTCAACTTGCTGAATGAAACTGACGCTTAACTCTTGTTAAAACTTCAAAATTCACTGAAGCATGGCTACATGGAAGCTCATGGAAACATGGAGTTTCGGAACCACTCACCTCTAAGGCAAACGATGCACCATAAATTTATTCTTAATAAGATTTAAAAATATAATAACATAGCCTCAGATAGATGGAACAAATTTTTGGTTTAGACATGCTAAGTTTTTCATGTAGTTTTTCTCCTCTGTGGTTTGGCAATCTAGGACTGGTAAATAGCCATAGTTACATTGTTAAATAATAGGAGAGCACGACTGTAACATATTTTGCAGTCAGCATCCTATTATATGCAGCTTCACAATTTTGCTATGTGACAACTCTTGGCAAAAAAAAAAGACCCTAACAATGGTCTAAATCACACATTTGCTCTTCCTTCGAGCACCGGTGGTTGTCAAAACCTGTTGCACTCTAGTAGGGGAGGCTTTTAGACATATTCCAGGGCTGGCTCCATGCAGACAAAATGCATTAGAGGCCACTCAAATACCACATCCAAACAATCACACAAACCTGCTTATGCCCACTTCATCTGCAAGCAGTCCTGTAAACCACACGCAGAGGTCAGCTATCCTCCTCCTCTGTGGTATGGAGCACTGCCAGGCACCGAAAATATCAAGGACTGGGAGAAATTAATCTATATTACTTCCCAAGCATGTATTTAGGATATCAGAGGGGGTGTTATCAAAAACAATGCAAAAGCCCAAGTTAGGAAAAAAAAGGGAAGAATCTAATTTTAGTAAGAGCATAATGGACTAACCTTAAACCCGTCCCTCTCCGGATGCCCAGACTTCTCGCTGTGCTACTGTTCCTCCCCAGCACTCCCCCTCCGTTCTAGTTACTTCCTCTTAAAGCAGCTTATTTTTATTTAAACTTCTGTTTATTTAGAATTGATGAATTAATTTTTGAAGCAGCCAAAATGTATCTGTGAAGGAGCTATATTACAGTACCATTCATTTCCTTGGCTAACCCAAAGAAACCTGTACTGAGGGGGAACCTTATTATGCTACTGATCACGACGTTCTTCTGACAGTGCTGCCATGCTGGACACTGGCTGTGCACTTTTATGTTTGGTTTCCAGTCCTTCACTCTGCTTTTTCATCCCTGACAGGACCTTCTCTCTCCAGTTCAGGTATTAGCAAGACTTCATAGCTGTGTCTGATTTCAACATTTTATAATCAGCTCTAAAATTTTCCATTTAAACCACAGCAGCATGGATTTGTTAATGGCAGCCTGGAAATAACAGCCTTTGTCATAAAGCCCGACATTAAAATTTTATCTTTAGGGAAATATTTACATTTGGGTTTGGATGAACAGAAACCAGTTACTCACGCCGTGAGTACAGATCACTGCTCATGCTGTAAAAATTGAGGGGATGAAAAACATGAACGAAGATGGGACTCTTGAACATGCTCCCCAATGATCTACAGACCCCCCCCCCCAACCCCTGTTATTTATTCCTAGCTAATGATTCCAAAGCTGAAATAAAAACATGTTCCTCAAAGTAGTTTTTAATTGGTTCAAAGGTGATATTTCTATCAGTGATGGTTTACTATTCTCAGGAGTCCCACTGATCCAGCCCTCGTCAGAAATCATCACACCCCTTCTCTGAGCCCCCCAAACCTGTGGAGTTTGAGGAAGAAGACTCAGATGGCCTTGTGAAACTGCATAGCCCTGCCCTCTATGGAGCCTCTGATTGCTGCTGATATTACCAAAGGAAGCTCCAGGTAGCACGAATAATTTCTGTAACATCAGCCAGAGCCAATAAACAGCCCCTTGATGATGACAGCTCCTCACCTGGCTTGGACCAGCAGCTGAGCTTTGCCTTCCCAGTCCCGGCTGTTCGTGTGACCCTGCCAGCCATCCCGGCTGCCGGCAATGGCCACGCAATCCCATCATCCAAGCACCCCACGCTCGGAGCACCCCAAATGGCTTCTGCGGATGGCACGCAAGGGGGAAATGAACGATGTTCACGCTCTTGGAATTGTGTTGGCACTGCAGTACTAAGTGGAGCGCAAACACGAAGGGTTATTTTTCAACACTCATTTCAGCAGGTGAGACCTTACTTATAAACACAGAATAAATCAGCTATGTAAGGTAGTGCCAGTCCTGTGTTAAGAATTTAAGGTTCATATGCAAAAATGGATTTAAGCAAAACAGGACTAATTTCCCTGGCTTGTGTGGCTACTGTAGGAGCAAGAAGCTGCACGCAGAGTCTTGCAGGTTGCGTAACTCAGATCCCCAGCTGCCTGACACTTACATGCCTGTCCTCCCTGTAAGATGACCAGGAGAGTGACAGGTACCAAAGTACCATCCATAGAAAACCAGCAGTGCCCTAGATGAGCAGCTAACCAAGATCTAAGTGACAGAGCGCCAGCAATATGGGGGAGCACTGCCCTCCACGCAGTGCACGGCTGAGCTCTGCTAACTCTGCTTCGTGCCTCGAAGAGGCAAGTGGGGCTCATCCTCACTTGCCACCACCGTCTGTAGGGTTTGCAGTGTTACAGCACTTAACTGAGATCCAGCACATCCAGGCGTGAGTCTTTTCTCAGTGTAAGAGGACTCAGATCCACACGTCCTACCCTAACCACCGGGCAACAACCTAGTACCGACAACGTGCCTATACGGGTGCGTGGGTGCACGCCTGCGTGCTGTAACACAGCCATGAGTGAAAGCAGCAGCCTGCACTTGAGTCCTCTCCTGAAAAGCCAAAGAGCTTCAGTACTAATTGGGCCAGAGAGAGAGGAGAAAGAGTGTGCCTAAGCAAGAGGGACCATGACTCTTCAGATTATTATTGAGAGCTTTCCTCTGAGAGCAGGAGTCTTTGGTCCCAGTGCATGCTCCTAGAACGTGATTTATTTTACATTACATGGATCTTACATGGATAAAACACAGAAAGAGCTGGGACTGTAACTTGGGACTCCCTCTTTTAAACTAAACATCATAACCACACAGCTGGTTATGGTCTCCCTCCTTCCCTCTGGCCCAAATCATTGCGGAGTCTCTCCTGGACTGGCACAGCTCCCACAGGGAGGCTGGAAAATGCAGCCCCCATCCTGGCAATACAGGCATACAGAGGGAGGTGAGAGGAACGGGAGGTAACCAACTCAAGATTCCTTCTTTCTGGCCAAACTTCTTAACACCGAGCCACAGTACAGGATCAGAAAAGCTCCAGTTTAAGACAGAACTTAAACGAAAGCAGAGGCTTCCACCGCATTTCACCCAATCTGGTAGGCATTCCTAAAATTTTCAGACTCCTCTGGGAGAAGCAAATGTATGAATATATTGTTTGAAGGTCTTAAACACTCATCTTAGGCATAAAGATAGGTAGTGAGCTGTTTTTTCAAGACTAGGAAGCTGCTCTCAGTGCGCTAAGGTGGATTGTGAGGTTTTTGGAAAGCCTATAAGGAGAAAACTGCCCAGAAAAGATTATGAGGCACAAGCTGGGGGTCCAAATAAATGATGCTTTGTAGGACTGCAGTTTAGGATATATTCGACTACATTTAATGGCAGTACTACTTAGGCATCCTGGTCCTTTTTCTGTCTTCCCTTTTAGAGGCTGATGATACACCTCCCTGAGCACTCCTGAAACCTTGTTCAACGGACAAGGTCACTAAGTTTCGGCACTGTATCTCCACTGGCTTTGATTCCCTCCTATTTTAAGCAACCGTACGTGGAATGAAAGACAAGCACACATTTCTTAGGCAATCAGAAGCATTTAACTTTTGGCTATGTGACACAGGATGAGAGACGTACCCAACCTCCCAGCTTCTCGCCTGAACTTGCGCTTCCTTCACGGCTGACATTTATCCTTCTGCCAAGTCAAATCAAAAGCCTTTCTCACAGCTATCCTGAAAACGGCATTTACAACCAGTCCAAGGCTCCCCAGCCGGTGCCAGCTCTTTGTACGCCTCAGAGTGTTTGGTAGGAAGGAGATCGGCCTTATGAAACACACCTGCTTTGGTTTACTGGACAAGAGCCTATTCTCATTTATGAGTCCAGCGTAACACTTGTGAAGACAGAGGAATTATTCCTGTATACGGTAACTCCAAGAGCAAAATACATCCCCTCTATTCATGCAAAATGTAAACCCCTTCTTTCGCCTTCAGGAACCTACCACCAGCTCCGAACTTGCACTGTCCATTGATTTAAATCACAGTTCTGTAGGGTAAAGTTTGGCTCATGATGCCCTGTACTAATTTAGGAGAAGAGGGGCCTCGCTCATGAAATAATTCAGGTATAATCGGGAAATTGTGGTTACAGATGCAATCCAGGAGCATTTTGGGTTGGTAACCAAGGCAACACTTCTTGCTTCAAGACACACTTTTCTGTTGATAATCTATTGTAATGCCAGTAATTGCAGCTGACAAGGCTCTGTTTGTTGTGAGAGATAATTAGCACTTGAAATAAAGTAACAGATTTAAATAAATTGGGGGGAACTGAGTGGTGTGACCTGATCGCTTTAGAAACAAACAAGAGCTTTGGGGGCCTACACACTGTGTGATGTTAGTAGTGGCCTCCACGGAGCTGAACAATACCAACATTTATTAGGCATTGTTTAATTGGGAATTACAGTCACTTTCGTGATGAAAACATTTTTTCTCTTTCTCACCCAGGTTATATTTACATTATAAAACACTCTTTAAAAACAAAAAACCCCTCTACCTACCTTACGAACCAAAACTACTCATGTTTTCACATGCTTGTTCTTTTGCCTAGAATCTGATTTGTTTAAAACCAAATGTTTTAAAATAAGTAAGTGTTTTGGAGAATTGCACAGTTTAAGCCTGGGTTGCTCTGCACAAGGGTGTGGAGGGAGTGTTGTTCATTCAGCCCGTACTGGGTATGTCCCTGGGGTCAGTAGGTGTGAAAACTGCTTCAGTTCGCTGCCAGTTTATTCAAGCCCTGGTTTCATGGCTTGGGTTGTTAACACAGCTCTTTAGTTGACGTTTGTGTTTGTGTTAGGTGGTGGTGTATCTAGAGCTAGACAGGCAAACCAGGGCTGCTGCCTGATTTAATGCGGGATCCCATATCCTGCAGAAGGAGCATTAGCTGGAGGGGAAAGGTGGGGGGTCAGAAGCCGCAGCAATTCCCTTAGGCTCCACTAATAAAGCCAGATTCGCTATTTTTTTCTTTCTGTAATTGTGAGACACAACTGCTTGGCTCAGTGGATGGCGAGAAGAGGAATGCAATCCTACTGAAACTTTTGTGCCACAGGGAATGGAAGTATTTTACATAACTTGTAGCTGTTGAAATGAGGATGCTTCTGGGATGGAGCAACACAACTGCGTGGCTGCATGCAGCCAGAACTAACCTAGTTAAGTGATCTGCTTTTCCACAGTGCCTGAGCATTGTTTTCACAGTTAAAGAGAAAATGAGATTTCCTGAGAAAATGAGATCAGCTTGTTTACAAGAGAGGAATAGAGGCTCAGGCTACACCGCTTTGTCCAGGCTCACAGGCAAACACGCGGCAGATGAGTGAACCTAGCCCACGTCGCACAAGGTCAACAGCAGCAGCCCAAACTACAGGCCACATTTCACTTCTGAAAGCCAGTCTGTTTTGGGCTGGAATGGTTCAGCTCCTTCACAGAATCTCACCAAACCTGTGAAACCTCCTGGCCAGGACGTGATATCATATCCAGTGTCAAAACAGAGACTGTCATGTAAATGCATTCATCTCAGGGCTGGCCAGAAGGCAAAATCAGTACCCTCTCAAGATTTTCTCATAAGACGTTAAATGACTAACTATGGCTAGTAATACTGTTCTTTCTTTAATACTTCATCAAAAAGACATCATCTCTGTTATCCTCAAGGTAACAGACACATTATTTCTCCAGCAAACATTAATCAACAGTTCACATCAGAATCATACATTCATTATACATTACTATTCACAGCCCATGTAAGGCAGGATAGTCATATTCTCAGGAGTCCAAAATTGCATTATTACTTTCTTTCTACAAGTGAGGTCAGTGGTTAAAGATACCAGAATCGAATTGCCTGCTGTTTGCTAACCTCTGCTGAAGTTACAAAGGTGGCTAGCAGAAGAAACCAGACTGAAGCCCAAGGAAGTTCATGCTTCCAAGGCCAGTGGCCAGGCTGCCCCCCGCCAGCTCCCACATGCCCTGTTTTCCATACGAGGTCTCCAGAAGCAATCAAAGAAAGGTGGTGCATTAAAACTACAAGCTCAGCGGATGGACTACAGTCATCTTCTTGCTTTAGTAATCAGCAATTTAGTTCCACCAGGCAATGTTTCTGCTTTCTAAATCCTTTGAAACACACAAAAATGTTGCATTTATAAGTTATTTAAAAAACACCAACAAATAATGATCTGCAGTAGTTCCCTAGGAATTAAAAATTGCTTACAATTTGTAGCGTATGCAGGATCTTACCGCAAATCCCATCCCAGCCCCAGTTCTAAGTAGCTCATAAAAATGGCCTGTTTATTTTCTAAAACGATCTGCATAAAAGGATTAAGCTTATTTATTGTAAAAATTAACGTCTTGCTGAAACAGTAATGACTATATCATCGAGGAATGTTCTTCCCCTGAATGCCTCCCTCGGCAGTGCTGTGCAAGGAGACCTGCATTTATAGCCTCCTAGAATAAACTTAATGCTCATAAGACTCTGCTCTTGTACGCCTACAGCTAAATCATGGTATCTAGCAGATGGTGTATGTGTGTTTCCTAATGCACTGTCTTGTATATGTGTAGTTGTCATAATTAAATAATAACTCCCTACACCATATCATGTAACAGGACAGGCACAGCCATATTTCCCATCAGAGTGAAGCCGTCAAACCCAGCTTGTAGGTAGATGAAGTAGGCTATAAGGAAACTAATACACAAGGCACTCCATCACCTCCTCTTGGAAATAAAACATGTTCTTCTGTATGTGGCTAGTCCTTTTTAGAAAGTAAATAAAAACATCTCTTCCTCAAAACTGTCGGATACTAGGGTCCCAACCCATCTCTGAGGTTATGTAACGTATTCTCATCCCTCAGGTTAAGTAATCTGTTCTTGTGGGAAAGGAGTCTGGCCTTAGATATTTTGGATTTTCCTTGCTTTTTCATGGTCATCATTGTGACAGAGGAATTATGGACATCTGCAGGAGAAGTGCCTGTGAGACAAGACAATTTACATCTATCATCTTCTTAAGATAAATGCAACAGCTGCTTTTTATATTCCTTTATGGATGGAAGACAGAACGATAGGTCTCTGCAGATACTCATTCTTTCCTTGGCTTAGGGAGAGAATTAAGTTGTTGATTACGCCCAGCAAGAAACATCTCTGTTCAAACTGAGGACAAATGTAACTTATTTTAAGGGATATGAGTTTTACAATTCCAGTATTATCCTTCACTTTGCTGTAAAAAAATCCTTTTGCTAAGGATACTATAAATGCCTCGAATGGATGAAAGGCATTTAGCCTTTATTTCATACTAAAAATTAGAATGTGAAATCAAGAAAAGCATCTTTCATATTTGAGTGTGCAAGTTAAACAGGAGGTAGTGGGAGCTACTTACCTCTTTTGTGTGAAAAAATACAAGGAAGCTTTGGCTCTCCTTTGGCCCTCCTTTGGCCAGGCAGCGCGCTGCCCACGGATCAGCCTCCTCCTCCTCCTGCCCCAGCAGGTCGCGCCTCCCAGTTAACTGGTTACTTCTTGGGAGTAACTGCCTGGGGAGGCAATAAGCAACACCTTCCTGCGGCTTTCTTTTCTGTAAGGTGGCACAGCTATAGTTGATCATCTTTTCCCCTCTCCTTCAGCTCCAGAGAAGTGAAAATTAAAACCAGGAGTCAGTTCTAAACTTTGCAAAGGGCTTCATCCCTTGGCAAACAAATCACTCCTCCTCTATCTTCAGGATGCTAATATCCTCTTTTTGGCTTGAAAAATGGAAGGCAAAATTGTCTAGAACATATGAATTACTATTTTGGTATTTTTATTTCATACAATGATCATTTTCCTTCACATATGTGAGAAAAAAAGAAAAAATCCACCTTTAAATTTCACATCATATACTCTAATTTAAGTCAAGGCAAGCTATTGCCACAGGAAGCTCATAAAGACAACAAACTCACTTTTAAATTTTTCTCCCAAAGTTTACATTGTAATAAATATTCATGCCATACTCCCTTCACAGTGTAACTGCTAGAGAACACACTGTAATCTGTTTAAGAAGAACATGAATCAGACTGATAAAAATAATTGGTTGGATTTTTCTTTTAATTTTTTTTTAATGTTTTAAATAAAGCTGTCAAAGGTTCCTGTGTAATGAAGAGCTTTGTTGTTATGACAACTGCTTATTCCTTTTCCTTTGAAGAAGTCTGCAATTTGATAGGCAAAACATGAGGAATAATTAAAACAAATGGTAAGTGAAGAAAAACATCTGCTAGGAAAAATCCCTACCTGAAATCTTAACAATCACCTCGCTTGTGAAGTGACAAACTTCAGATGGAGTGTCTTACCATCACCTAGCACAGGGGTGCTCAGCAGCTGCCGGGGGTTCGGGTAACCCCACATCAGAAAGCCCATCTCTTCATAAGGGGCATATATACGTTATTCACATGAATCTTTCTCTTCCTCTCCAATATATATCATTACAAAGAAGGGTCCTTTCAGAAGTTAATTCCGTTTTTTTCTAATGATTTATTCTGCTTCTCCATTTTAAAGCAGCGATCATTTAAAACATGACCTCCAAGTGTTTGGCAAACCACGCTGGTGTCTCCGGCAACACGTCCCCCTCTCACTGGAGGACAGGGACTGTGGAATGGTGAGCTCTGGGCAAACTGGTGTGAATTAATAGGTTTTAGCAATCAGTAGGGCTTCCTTTTAGACGTGAAAGTGGATGTTGCCAAAGACTGGTCTAGTGAAGATGGAGCGATCCTCAGAGCACTGACGGGGGATGTACTGAGGGTCTTGGTGGCTTTGATGAACCTTCATATAAGCAGCTAGGGCTGTCCACAGCTGAGAGCATAAGCAGACAGCTTTTGTGTTGACAGCCACACACACGCAATGGATCTTGAGATGCATCAATCAAAAGTATTTCTGCTGTCTGGGACTAATGTTAGACACGAGGGGAAAGCACACCATAGACAACTACTGAGAATTTGGGGAAGTTTTCCCCAAAGCCATTTTTTCCCTCATTTTTATCTCATGGGCTGTCCTTCCCAGGAGACGTGACTGTCAGACTTTAGTCATTTCTTATGTATGATAATTAGTCTGCTCCACTTTACAAACTGCAAGGCTTAACCCTATAGATGTAATATGAGAGAAGGGATACATGCATGCTTCTGGCTCTATAATGCTAATAAACTCGGTGTTTGGCAATAAGCTATGATGATACATGCCACTCGGAGACTGGAATCAGGAGTGCCAACATTCCTGCTGTGTGTTTGACTTCATGAGAAATAAGACACTTCTCAATAATTTCTGTAGCTTTACATGCCAGCTCGTACTGCCAGACACACCATGGTCTCATTTTGCCGTTCTTTGCAGCACACTCTGCTCTCCATCGCTCCATCCTCTTGGAAATAATCCAGTGCTCTTAAGCAGGGGAATTTTAACTGCTGTCTTGCCTTGCCACCGACGTTTAAGAACTTGCATTTTCATGAAGTCTCTTCTTGCTGCCTCTGTGATCCTCACTCATTCAGCCAAGATACTCCTACCGAAAGTGAGGATTTCACCACCTGTACCAAGAAAGTGCAGTCCCTGCTTTCTACCCTTTTCTACACTGAGAGATTTCAGACATCCGAGAGAAGATGATCTTCCTAAGAAGATGGCAGAATTTGGAAATAAAAGCAGTAGTTGAGCTGTTGCAACTGTAATTTTTTCGGAAGCTGCTGTAGGAGCCTATGGTAGCTTAAAAAACCAAAAAGACGCCCCTGAATTTTATTTTTCTTTTTTTCCCCCCAACTGGCTGTGTTCCCACGTTACTAACATCTGAATTGCCAGGCTGGACGCTAGGTGGTGCTAGGACAGTGGTTTGTCAGGGAATTTAGTAGGAAAATTCTGGGTGGAAGAGCACAGCAAGTTGTAAATGGTTACTTGCCAATGAAACATTTGCTCTGGTACAGCTAATCCATTACTATCTGTCTTTGTTAGACTAACCCACATGACTGGACACCATTAGCTGGCAGCGGGAACACCTAATGCTGCCTTTTGCCAACCTTGTTTCCCATACCTCCATAAGCTGTCAGAGGTATAATGTTCCGTTTGCCAATCTGTCACTCTTCCCCTCCCTCTCCCGTCCCCTCCCGGGAGGACACCAGCCTGGCTGCCTCCTGAACGCAGAGAGAAAGATGCTCGAGAAGTTTTCCTGAGCTAGCCCTGCTGCTTGGGCAGGAGGGAGGCAAGTGAGCGGGACTGCTACGTGGTCACTCTGCACCTCCTGCCTTGTGCTGTGCCCATAATAGCTGTTTGCATGGTTGCACAGCTGGCCAGGTCAGGGAGGTGATTTGGTTTAAAAAAAAATAAACATTTTCCACCATATCCCAAGGTTGTTTTTCAGCTGGATTGGGTCCCTCACCCACTGCATCTCCCATGTGAGACATAGGGTGCCAGTGCAGGGTGCGGGGTCAGCCCTGCTCGCTGTGACTGCAGCGGCACTGCCGCTGACCAGGACCTTGCAGCCCAGGTTGCCATGGCCAGCTCTCCTGGTAATGAAGGTACTAGCAATGACAGGCTTTGATAGAGGGCTGTCTGCTGGGAGCGGACAGGAGGACCCAGCTTGGTTCCCTGCTCTCCTCAGCAACCCTCCTGCTGCAGGGGTACAAGGCTCAGCGTCCCCCTGCAACTGCATTAGGGCTATATGGTGCTCCGAAGGTTACGGCAGCTGCCACACACTGCAGATCATGACAGTGTGCAAAGAAACCCGATGAAGCCATATTCAGGAACGCCACAGTGCTCTGTACTCCCAGAGGCGTGAGTGAATCTGGTGACAAGAGGAATGAATAGTGCTTATAAACCAATTAGTGGGAAAGGCTTGCTTTCTCTGATCTAGTTTTGACACCCAACTAAAGTGTTTCTCCTCACTTATGGGGTGCTACACAAGCGAGAGCCCTCTCATCACACTGTCTGCCTGCCCTTCTCCCTCAGCCTCCAGGCAAACTACACTTCCATATTTACAGACAGCAAATGAGATTAATTCCCTGGGGTCGGGCAGGTGCAAATTGGACATAGCTTGGCCTTTTAATAAATATGTTCAGAGAAAAAGAAGAGTTTGAAAGAATAAATCCTGTAGTCTTATGATGTGGTATACTTAAGGATTGGCTGAAACTAAAAAAACTCAAGGGCCAATTCATTTTTCATGCATACAGTTACTTCCTAACTACAACAATTTGGTTGTCTCTGCTTCAGACTAAATCCTTTTATCCAAAACATTAGGAATAACAAAGTAAAGGGGCCCCAGAGATCCTGTACTTGGTGCTTTCTATTATCAGAGAGCACTATCTGGAAAATCAGGACCAGTTTAAGGCAAATTAAAAACCAAATCAAACCAAAAACTTAAAGAAGAGATGCAATTTCAGAATAACAAACAGCATATGGCAAGTAAATAAGCATTCCTGTGAGTGGTGCATTGAACCTAGAGATGATACCTGCCTTAACCATATACAAGGCCTGTTTCCAGACACAAGAAATTCATTACAATATACAATACAAGGATTATTTTCTTCTTCTTTTCTTTTTTTTTTTTTTTTAATTGACAAAGCACCACTTCATGGCAACCAGAAAAGTTTGTGTAAGATGCTCCAATTTCAATACTTGTCTGAAATGAAATATCTAGTCTGGAGCAGGCAAACAAAGATCTGAAACCGCACTTCTAGGTAAGTGTCCAAGGGGTGTAAACACAAAACTGCTCTGGAGATAATTTTGTGTCCAAGTTTTTCCTCAAAATGTTTTCTCAGTTGTTGGCAGATGTTTTGGCATAGAGTGGAAAGAGATCTGAAACCTCAAAACTGCAGAGAAGAATAAACAAGCTCTCACCTAGGAAAGGCACACAATAAATTTAGTGTTTTGACCTTTGGGTGCTTTTGTTATGCACAACATGACACCCGTCACATCCTCATTCATCAGCCACCTGCGGCAAGACAAACATCCTTCAGCGGATACGGCAGGAACTGGGATGTAGTGGCAGGCTCCATCCATCCTGTCCCAGTTAACCAGTAACTGAGTAAATGGTGGGTATTTGTAATGGCTCCCTCAGATGAAGAAACTATTGAGATTCAGACGTGCTGTCCCCCAGCCAGCACCCTGTACGTAGAAAGACCTTGATCGCCTGGAAGTGAAGCCTGGGAAGTTGTGAGAAACGTGCAGAAGATTCAGCCAACAAAAAAGGTCGACTCTCCTTGCGAAATCACACAGCGTCTTCTGCATGGGTGCTTGAGGCGCGAAAGAGGTTCTTCAATTTTTCTCATATCCTAGATTAAACTAACTAGGAATGTATTCTTAATAGCGAAGATGACCATTTGTACATGGAAAAGTCAAACTAGCTATCGTGATTTATATCTATGTCTTCATCAGTCAAATTAGCTTTCATGGATAGACAAGCCTGTGATGGAGCCAGGGATAGTATCACATCAAATAGTTTCACAAAGTCATTAATTACTAAAGGTCAGAACAATATTACATAAATCTTAAAGTGTCATTTAATGGAATACCCTCTGTTTTGCCTATTAGAGTCAGACTGTGGGAAGCTTTCTATGGATTTCTTGCTTTTCCCTACTCCGCTCTTGCTACGTATTCAGGGATCTTTCAAGAAAATAGTTAATACACATTAAAAAAGAATTTTAAAAAAAAAAAGCAACAGTAACTTGGTGGCTATTTTGTTATCTAAATGAGTAGTCCCAGATGACCACCTTGTTAATGCACGCTATGAAATATATTGTCCCTGCTTGGTGGATGTAAAACAAACACAGAGATTTGTGGGTTCTGGCAGTTGCTGCTTGCACAGTAATGCTCGTGCATCTTGTCGCAAATATAAAATGTAGATTTTTTTTTTTTAATGTATAAATATTTCCAGCTTGGCAAAGTGATTAAAGACAGAGGATATCCATCTTCAACTATCCAAAGGTATAAAAATGAAAAAAGGAAAATACTAGCAATAATTCACAAGGGGATGGGCCAGAAGATCCAGATGTGGTTATGGTTTTTAGCCTTTGAAAAAAAAAGTGTGGTTAGCCTGATAAGAACTGGTCACCCTTGACTTCAGGAACAGGTATTAAGGACCCTGTCCTCTTCTGGCAGTGAACCTCACTCCTCTATGTGCACTCACAGCTGAAGGACACGAAGACGGCCGTGACTCACAGAGCAGGCTGCCGCTGCCTGTGCTGCCTCCATCGCACAGCCTGGTCGCACCGACCAAGGAGCTCTGTGCTGCGGTCCAGCAAACCAGTTCTCGCAAGACCACTACTTACTGCGTAGACGTACAGATTCAGCGAGCTAGTACAAAGCCCAAAGTGCAGCAGAAGTGCTAGGGCCCGAGATGGCTCCCCAGTGCCTTCCAGGACGCTGTGTTGCAGGACTTACTTACCAAGCCACTGGTGCCTGTGGAGGAGGGCGAGCAACCCACGCACGCTGGGGGGGAAACAAAACACGCACCCAGGAGCTGGCTGCTGCTTCAGGCTGGGCGCAAGTGCTGCTGTGAGGTGCGTACCGCTCTAGACTCCCTTAAATTAGTCCTAGAGAGAGAACAAAGATAATTACACAAAGCATTAAGAAGATTTGAAGGCCTTTTGGTAATAAACAGTGAAATCAACGCAACCACAGCTGACAGAAGCATCAGCACAGAGTTGCTGAGCAAAACTTCAGGGCATGAGGTGTGGATCCTCAGACACAAAACGAGTCACTGAAAACTGACTCGCTGACAACACCCAGCCTGCTGCCTGCATTTATTGCAACACATGTGCTTGCAGCAGGTGACTCTGGCATTAACGGAGGAAGGGGGACAGAGTATCCATGAACAACTCTACAGAGAGTTGTTCAAATGCCTGCAATCCCTGCTTCTTCTATTGCTTCCCTTTCATGCAATGAGTGTAACTGCACTGTCATTCCGTGGTCCCCAGGGATATATATTAGACAACGGCCAGCAAATCACTTTCATTATAGCAACAAAATGCAAAGCCTTGAACGATGCCAAGATCTTTCAAGTTTACCGGCAGCGCTTCCAGGGAAAGAGAAAGCGAGTGTGAATTTAGTTTTGTTCTTTGCATCCTGTCATCCCTTAACATCCAAGGGCTTCAGCTTGCTGCAGCTGGACTGTTGAGGACCCCCACGGATTAACACGAAGCCAGGAGACGGTAAGAGATGATCAGACAGCAATCACAGAAGCGGACGCTCAAAGGATCTTTTCATTTCACCAGGTGACGGACCTGATATGCTAATTGAAACAATCTCTGTGTCTGCTCGTGTGATTTCAAACCACTAAAGCTCTGTTTTTGACACAGGCACGATAAAAATCAAGTCCTCTTCAAAAGAGTAGTAGTGACCTCATTCAGACATGTTCATTTTCATGAAAGGTAAATATGGCAAAGTAGTGTTTCTGGGAAGTAAGGCGGGGAGGGAAGAAAATTCATCACATAGTTTGTCTTTCCACCAGGCTGATTTCCTTTAGCAGCCTGAATAAGCAATTGGCTACTAGCCAGCTGCGGTGAATTTGTCCCATGTTTGCAAGATCAGTCAGTGAGCAAAGCTGTTTTCAGTTAATAAATATTTGATTTACAAGGTACAGTAAGTAATAAAAAGGGAAGGGAGTTTAGCTGCTGGGAGATTTGTTTAGCACTTTAGTAGGGATAACTAACAACCAGCTTTGGTCGTTTTTCCTCCTCCGCATGGCCAGTAGGCAACCAACTTTATCAGTCTTGCTGCATTACACCTTGTAGTGAGCAGAACGAACACACTGAGCAAAACAGAGGTGGACTGGGACATACACTATGCCTTGACAGAAACACAGCTGAAGGGAACACTCTTAGATTCTCCTTTCTTCTTCTCTGCGAGTAACCTGTGATAAATATTGCATTTCTCAGTATCATTGGGAAAAATCAAAACTGTTTGATCGTTTCCATATGATATAGGTAGCTATATATGAGAGGGGGAAGGATATAAAGTAGCAGGTACAGAACAGCCAGCAGCATTTTATCAAAGGAGAAAAGACCCCAGAAGACAGTAATCAGCCCACTACATAGTCCTGGGTGTTTTGAACAGAGCTGGAAAACAAAGTGGGCACACGAACACACAAAAAAGGAAAAGAAAAAAAAAAAAAGAAAAGAAAAAAAAGGCCTGTGTTTGTGTTTAAAAAACCCCAAACCAGCTATGATACAAAAAGGTAGCATTTTTTTTTTTACATTTTAATTTCTTCTTGGAGTACTGAGCTTCTAGGTGGGGATGTGGTAATGTGGGCAAGGCAGGGAACGGCGCATCAGGAGACCTGAAGTGCAATGCTAAGCACAGGTGAGCGCACGCTCTGCATGCTGAAGGAGCTGACACTTCTGTTCTCCGGTGTGCAACAAACCTCCCGTGCGACCATGGGCACATCACCTAGTCTGTCAGATCTCCAGTTCCCCCACGTGTGAAAAGACTGACTATCCTACCCACTGCTCAGGCACATCAGGTTGTTTTATGCTGGCTCTGTAAAGCAGTTTTGAGTAGTGTAGCAGGTACTAAAAAAATTGCAGAATATTATTGTTAGAGTTGTGGCTGTTCATTGCAGATCAAGGACTCCACCAGAAGAGTAATAGCCTCTTCCTAGAGGCTCAGAACAGCAGTAAGGATGCCCATACAGAGTCACCAGAAATACTGTGCATACACAGAGTTATTGATTTCTAGGATGCTGTCAGTAGTTGCTTCCCAGTAACTACCAATAGCACAGAACAAAGTGTTTTCTCTGTCAAGTACAAACTAATTCTTCTGAGTTCTAGCTCCTATACAGCTTTCCACTGTTTTATACTGCTTTGCATTTGTCCCCAAAGTTATTCCAGGTATTTGCCTAGTGAGAGCACGCAACAAGACCTGGACAGCCTGTAGGTGAGGGACAGACCACAGGTCTTACAAAGTAGACTGTGGAAAATTGGCCTCTTCCCCACTCTCTGCCACACAGAGAGGTCTCATACCACAGCACCTGGGGAGAACAGCAAAAGACAACCCTGGATAACACCGCACCTACAACCACGTGGCAGTGCCGCAGCCTTGGCCAGGCTGGCCCACAGCTCTGCTCTGAAGAGCCATATTTGGGCTCAGTGGCTGGTTTTCCTGCTGGAGCCAGCAGCAAACACTTGTAAGAGCATCTTTGGCATCACTGGTGTCCAGCAGGTGCCCTGCAGCGAGGGGCCAGCCTTGTTCAGCACTATTGTGGAGGGCGTCGCAGCTCCAGCAGGAGACGAACGGCCCAGCTGGGTGACCCAGGACCCCGCACAGCGATGGAGGAAGGGAGGAAGGTCCATGCTCACTTTTCTACCAGTGCAGAAATTGTGTCTTCAAATTCTGTTCCAGACTCCAGGAAAACTTCATGCCAGGAGTTTCATCAAAGCATATGCTTCTGCAAAAGAGCTTTAATGAATCAATGTTTCCTGACAAAAAATAGTTTTTGCCAGAAATCCTGTCCAGCTCCCCTATTCAGTTATCTATCTCTAAAGACCACAGTCCTCCATCTGCAAAACAAGGATAAGAATTTTACCTTCTTTTCATGAAGCACATTAGGATCTATGGGTGAACAGCTCACAAAATAAAGAGCTATTAAAAACTGGTGCTTTCACAAACATATCTGACAGCTGCCACGCTAGTATTGGACAATAGTATTCAAATGGGCCAGACAAAGTCATAATTTTGGCATGACTGATCCCACATTATATTATTTTAAGATATCCAGTCATTCCCCTGGAATTGGAGTCCAAGTGCTTTGGGGAAAGGAGGGAGCAGGAGGAGGGTGTCTTTCTTTCATATACACTTTACTTTTAAATAGCTATTGGGATATCTGTAAAACTAAACTCCAATAGCTGGACCACAAATGTTTATTGTAATAACAGTGACATTATAAAACTGATCAGCCTCATCCTTCAGAAACAGGCTGTGCCTCTGTTTGTTTTTCTGTTGAGGAGGGACGTGTCCCAGAGGATCTCCCTTTGGGAACCCCTGTCTCAGCATGAAATGAGTAACACGATTTATGTAGACACTGCCAGCTTCTTTCCCTTCTCAGACAGAAAATGGCTTTATCTAGTCAGGTAATGTCACAATAAAGTAATACAGTAGAAATTTCATCACTGAATGGTCTAAAAGAGACAGATCACCCAATCTATATTTTCATCGGCTTTTTAAACAATGTGCTGTGCTCAAATGGCAGCAAGCAGTAAAGAGAGGGGGCAAAAACCCCAAACAGCCACAAAACCAAACAACTGATGCTACACCACAGATTTTAAGCCAACTATATTCATGAGGGGCTGGTGATAGCATTACCAAAGTTGGATAAACAGGGAGGTGACAATGCAATACGCTGATCAGATTTAGCAAACCTATTAGACTTGCTTTTGGTGAGCTTTTAAAAACAACTCTTGATTTATCATCTGTTTAACTAGGCAGGATTTGAGTGCAGAGGACAGGGTTTGACGGTTCTGAAACCCCCCTGCTGACAACATCCAATATGATGCTCACACCTCCCCAGCACGTCTGCACCCGTCCTACCTTTCTTCTCCTGCCCTCGCCCCTGCTCCCGGGTCAGATGGGGGCTGTGTCCGACTGTGTTTGCACTTGCATAGATGGGGATTATTAATAGCTAATTTTTAAAGAAAGGGGGAAATGCAGGAAATGTTTCTTTTGCTACACTATTTCAGTTTCTTCCTCTAATCACATTTGTCCTAAATCAGAACCTAGTGGTGGGTACAAAGCTCTCTGCCCAGGTAATCTGGTACATTACAGCAGGGCTAGCGACAGTAATGCTTCACTGTGCGGTTTGCACAGTCAGTCTGAACACAGGCAAAACCTGTATTTCCTCTACTCCCTTCATATTTCTGTTTTCATAAAAAAAAAAAAAAAAAAGAGAAAAAAAAAAAGAAGGGGGCCTTAGGAAATGCCACAGGAAGTTTCATAGGAAAATTTGGGATACAAATGAGAGGGATTTGGAACCTAAAAAGTTCAGCAGTGTCACTAATACTCACCACTTGCATCTAACTTGGCACACCTCTCTCAGCTGTGTGACTAAATAAAATACTATTGTGTCATTTTGATGTTTTCTTGTTTTTAAGTACCTGAATACAAAGCCTTAAAAAACAACCAGCAACCACATTAAGTACATAACGCTACTGTCACATTAGTGTCCAGAAGCTCCACTCATCGTTTCAGCATAACAAGGTTTTTCAGTCTACAAAAAGCCTCGGTGGATGTTGTTTCGTTTTAAGGAAAAGAACAGCGTGTACGATGCAGTTGGTTTGAGCCACTTTTGCTCTGTTAAGGAAAGACCAATTAGTGTCTCAGAAAATAAGTTCCTTCCAAAAAATCCGGACTTCTCTGCAGCTCATATTGGTAGCTCTGTATTACACCGTCAGTGCCAAAGAGGGATGGGAACGCAGGAACTGGTGATGTGATTTAGTAAACAAAGAGAAAGGAGGTGTGTCACCACCTACAGAGATTTTTACTTATTTTCAAAGGTGCGAGTGTTTACAAGCTCCCGTCCCTCAAAAGTAAAAGTAGATCTAAAACAAAAACTATGTAAGTCACTACTGTCTCAACTGATTTAGGCAGCTGTTGTTGCTGATGGTATCTTTGCTTCTCGACATTCATGAATAAATTCCTTCATCTTAAACCTTATAAACATATAAGTTCATGAAAGAACCCACATGACTCCTTTTATTTTTAGGTGATTGAATAAAATATTTATATCCCTCTGTGTCCCAAATATCAATTACTTACTTCACCAAAAAAGTACATATGCAATGTGATTAAAAATTTACCCTACTACAAAACAATATACAATTAACCCATACATTTCCAACTTTCCTTGTCAGACATATACTGTATACATCCACATCCATCCCTTTTAAACCATGCATGCCATCAATACATCCTTTCAAATTTGACAAGTATTAAAAAACACAGCTCTTATCAGACAACACATCCACATGATCTCCTGACAGCTACAAGCACACAGAGCAGTTACCAGTGGAAGAAATCAGCATTTACTAATACGTGTCGGATACCGGTCTGATTTTCCTACATTATAAGATTCTAAAGTACTTTCGTTTCAGAATCTATTTTTAGAGAAATTTAGATAAACACAGATTCTGATAATTTTCAGCATAACTTACAAAGTTATATTTTAACATTTTTAAAAAATTCTATACAATTATATTTGCATTTTTTTCTTCTTTCTCATGACAACTTCCCTCTCCCAGAAAAGAATTATGCAGCAAAAACCCTTAAAACTTTATCCCAGTAAAGCTTTCAATTTTTTCCTCTTCTTCCAGAACGGAGAACATGAAATTTGAAAGCAACATTTGCTTTCATCACTGCATTTTACATGGGAGATACGAGGAATTTAGATTTTTACTTAGAATTAAGTAGTAGTTTTTAAATGCCTACAGAAATGCATCGTATGCAATAGTCTTACAATAACGTAGCCATGAAAATCAGTGGTATTAAAAATATTTGCATAATAAATTACCTAGTTAAAAAAAAAATTAAAAATTGAATAAAAAACTGCAACCAGGAAATCAGTGCTCACAAAGCAGAAGCAGCACTGCAAAGCTGTGTTGTTTTTTTTAACCCTACAGCACCCTCAAAATGTTTCTTTTTAGAAAGTCTCCTGAATCTCTCTAAATACTAACTTTAGTGATATGTTAATATTCAGACCGCAGGAGCAGAGAAAGACTGAGAAAACAATACATGAAATAAGTAGTGAAATGCAGTTTATGAATACCAGCTCCCACAGCAAAATACAACAGTAACCAAAATTTGTTTTCTAGTACAGAAAGTTAAGGGGTGCTTTTCAATTATTTTTTAAAGTGAAATAGCTATGATACGATCAAACATCAACTGGTCCTGGTTAAATTGGCGTAAACTAATGTAGATTTTCTTCCGATGTGCAAAACCCTCTATAGCAGCAGAAGTTATCTTTATACCTAATTTTTGCAGTTAGTAAGGGCTCAGACCAACCTAAGAGGAACCACACAGTTCTCAAGCAGAGGGAAGCAGAAAGAATGAGGGGAAAGGAGGAAAGCACTTTTGAGAAAGAAACTCCCCAAATCTGTCTGTGTGGTTGTAGGAATGCCGATAGACACACAAAGTGTGTCATTTCTCAGTTGTGGATCTGAAGTGGCCATCATTTCCAAGATGAGAGGAAGGCAACTGCCTGACCTGTTGTATACTCCCCTCTACGACGGAGAAAATAAGCGTTAAAAAGTTTTGTGGATCAGGGAT
The DNA here is from genome assembly GCF_047370975.1 of Nipponia nippon. Taxonomy (NCBI): domain Eukaryota; kingdom Metazoa; phylum Chordata; class Aves; order Pelecaniformes; family Threskiornithidae; genus Nipponia; species Nipponia nippon. The sequence continues at coordinate 71,110,180 of NW_028262347.1, forward strand.
GAGGCTCGCAGTAGTATGACTATATAGGTACTCAAGCTCCTACTGAAGTCAGGCAGAAGTAAAACTTCTCAAGTGCTCGTGTGAGATTGATCACATGCCTCTTGCATTCGGTTCTGGAAGATCACAGGATTGTCTCCAGTTCCCTATTTCTGGCTTCCTACAGCCCCTGCTAATACAAAATAGAAGGACTTCCCATCTGGATGGGTCTTCTGACAAGCAATAACAACATATGACTCTATGATTTCCAGCAGGAGTACAGAAGAATGCACAGTGGAAAAAACGTATCTTTGAATTCATAGTTTTTGAACTTATTTTCATTCTCACTCTATGAAAAATTCATTTGTGCTATTAAAAACTGTCGTGGCGGAAACCCAAAAATCCAAGCCAATTTCATAATGGAAGGCAATTAAGTTGATTGCTGAATGATAAACACCACATCTTTCTTCAATGGGGATACTCTTCTTGAGTAAGCAAACTGTTTTTCTGTTCATGAATTCAAAAGAATGCATCATAAGTCTCTCTCTCAAAAGTTCAATGGAAAGCAAACATTCATTACTGAGTTCTTCTTGAAAGTCTCAGCTATTTAAAGAGCTTATATACTAAAAATGGGGGCAGAAAAAAGCAAACTGACTCTTATGCAAAAATATTAGGATTAGAAAAAAAATCTCTCTACAAATCCTGACCTGTATTTTTGCTTTCCAGCTGTCTATTTATTTTCAGGAATGAACGTCTTCCTCTGGAATCTGTAGGTTGATTTAAGACTGGAATGAGAGAGTAACTGTGAAAGACACAGTTATTGCCCTGCATGTAGTTAAATGGCAAAGTTTATTTCTGAAGTAGGACAAGAAAAAACGTGCAACAGCAGCTTATTGATTTGTTCCCTTGGCCCAGGCTATATGAACTATATAGGTTAAGATCCTTTATTCTGAAAACCAAACCAAACCAGCCCCATCAAGAATTGACTATACCAGTCTAGGAATTCATATTGAACACAGAAAAAGAAATTTAGTGCTAGGCAAACCTTGAAAAGGCTTTAAGTATGAGAAAAATACATTGTTAAATCTGCAGTAGAGATCAGTTTTGAAAGCAAAGTCAGGTAAGAGTCTGGGGCAATAATTATAATTTGCAGATTCCTGGACTTTAGTATTTTTCTGCATCAGTAAAGTAATGAATGACAAAGTGCCACACCTTATTATGGTATGATCATAAAAATCTAAATGTAGTTCTTAGCTTCTGTAAACCATATACATTACAGATAAAATGTAGAAAATTAAAAAAAAAAAAAAACAAGAAACAAAACCTTTATGGCAATTTTAGCACTTTATGGTTGAAAAATCCCATGAGTCACACCACACATTCATGCAAACCATATTGGGCATACTCAGACCCTCACAAAAGACTAAGTCAAGCCAGGCAGCAAAATGAAACCAGGTGTTAAACCCTGAACAAGGGTCCACTGCAGTCATGATTCTTATGATCTAGAACTGGTATTATTCACCAACAGCTGAGATGAAACTCAAACCACATGTAATGATGTTATCCAAAGACATTAGCTGAAGAAAAATTTTAATTGCTTAGAATATGTGATATTTCTCTCATTTCTCATATTCTTTTCTTCACTTTTCTTCACTTTCTTCAAAAGGCACCAACAAGTTCCTGGGGTTAGAGACACTCCATCTGTTGTATTTGAACAATACACAGAGAAGTGAACCCCAGACATAATCTGAATCTTTGGACACACTAAGGAAATTAACAGCGACACTAAAAAAAAGTGAATATTCTCAGCAAGCTGCTCCTCCCTTCAACTCTCTTCTGTACAGGTCAGGCTAAGATTTGACTAAAGATAATACAGTATTTAAAAAAAAAATAATTGTATTTTCAGGGGAAAACCCAATGGTTTTGATGCTTCATAGCGTCAAGAGGCAGGAGAAGCTCTTTGAATTATATCTTTAGAAAGAGATTAAATAAGAAATATTTTGTAAAGCCATAAACGTGGAATGGAATGGTTGCATGGAAAGTAGTGAACATTGCAAGCGACGGTAGCCGCTATCAGAAAGGCTGTAATGTGCATACAAACTGGATGATTAGGCACAGCAGAGTACTAGGAAGATACTCCAACTCAGGAGCCCCAATGCCAACATAGTGGCATGGTCATTTTTCATGCCAAACAATCTCAAAATGTTCTGTGGGAAATGCTGGCTTGTAGTTTGCTGACAAAGGGTATCTGGGTGCTCAAGATGATATTTCACCCGAACTTGATTTTCACAAGTTGCTCATGACTCTTGTAGATCACACCTCTTAAAGGGCAGCCACAATGGGCATTTTAACCAGAAGGTACTGCTGGAGTCATAGAAGTGACCCTAGACCTGTCCCCCTCTTTGCTTCCTTAGTCAACTGGCTGCAGTGGATTTGAGGAAGATCAGCATCTTCAGCAGTTCTACACACAACTCAGTCTTTGAGATCTCCCATTCAAGAGACATGCTTCAATTGTATTTATTATAACCAACTACAATCCCCTGCAAGCTGCAGCTCCCTCACCAGGTTTCTGTTTGAGCAGACACTTAAGTTAAGTGATTCAGGAAGCTCTTAAAAGACATGTACACTGCCAGATAATTAAAAAAAAAAAAAAATTAATGTGGCTGCCTGGCATGACTCAGCAGTCAAATATTTTCATTCAGATATATTTAGCATTAAAATTCAAACAAACTCAGGTGTCATTAGCTATTCATGAGGGAAAGAATCTCAATTAAGTATTCTTGATTTGTTAACAATTCAAGTTACAATGGAGCTTTTCTTTCCTTTTAATTGTAAGCAAACAATATTATTAGTACTCGAGGCAGACAAAACAGCAGTATTATCATTATTCATTTACTATTATTACTAAAAAGTACAAGAAAAAGCAACAAAACCCCCCAACCTCAACTCTTCCTCCACCCCTCAAGATATCCTTTCTAATCCTATACAAGCATCTGTCTTTGATTTCAAGTGGAGTACCTGCTGTGCAGGATGCAATGCCAATCCAATTTGTGTGCAACAAAACCAAATGGGTTGAAATGAACTCTGCATTTTAAAGATGTTTTTGTTTAATCATTACCATCACTCCTCTTTAATGAATGCATTAATCAAGAAAAACTTCAAGCAAAAATGGAAAGGCTCATCTCAAGAAATCAAAAAACAAACAAAAATCCCCCCTATCTTCACAATATCCGCGACTGTCAAACACTGTTACGCTTTCCTTTGGCAGAACTTCAAATGCATATAACTGTAGGTTGTTTGGAGACATTAAGTAGAAGTAGCAGCTCCCTCCAGAAAGAAGTGGAGGAGGAAACAGGTGAGCTGCCGTGTAGTCTCAGCTCTGCTACTGAGCTGATTAATGACCTGCTACACAGGATGTACAGCCCTGACTTTTCCTGAGCGCCCCCTCAAATGTCCTAGAATTCCATTTTATTTTAAGGAAATAACAAGAACGGTCAATACTGCATTGTCAGCAACATGTAAAAACCAAGTACATAACATTTATTAAGCCCTTCGAAATTAGTTTGTTTCAAAGCTCGGTATCAGTAAGAACAACTCAATATTCGGAAGATTTCCACCAGACAATAAAAGGCACAGGGCTGGCCTAAAGATAAACTCGTTTTTAGAAATTAAGGTATGCAAATGCTCACTTCTGACATACATTCAGTCACACTCATTATTTACCTTATGATATTTACCCAGATGAAACAGGGATTGAAGATGAATTTGCATGAGAAAACACCAGCAAAGAAGAAAAGAAAATGGGAGAACACCACAGCTTTTCCAGTCTGGCATTCCCACCATCTTCATCACCCAGACAAAATTAAGGATTTGTTGAAATTCAACCATCATGATACACTGGAACAAGCCAGTTATCATTTCACAAATAAAGTGGAGATAATTTGATATGACTTGCTCAGATGACAAATGCATTTTATATAAGTGTTTTTCCTTTATAAGAATTTTCATTGTTGAAATTGTCATACTCTTTCATCAAGGTAACGTTTAAAATCCACTACTTCTCTCTTGCTTCACTTCTGCACCATATTTTTTCCAAATGTTTAAGGCATTTCTACTGGTCACTGCCACCATGGTACCACATGCAAAACCTGGGGAAAAGAGTTGCTGAGAGCTGTACAAAAATTGCAATGTTCCTTCAAAAGTCTTTATTACAGAGCTAGATCCTTTCCAGAAGGAATTATCCAATAGCACTCCATTAAAGGATAATAAAAATTTTAAAGACATTTTATGATTAAGCCAGTAACCTTTACTAGAATTTCTCCCATGGCTTCCACAAATTTTATCTCCATGTGGAAACAAAAAACAGCAGAGAAACAATCATATTGTTTAAATTAATTCATAGTTCGACAACAAAAAAGGCAGTGTTTCCAGTAGCAGAGGGACTATAGTAATATTACATAAAATTATAATAATTTTTTTTTCTTTAGAAAAAAAATTAAGAAATTCAGTGAGATTTTTATGTGCTCTCTCAATCCCTGGAGGGTTCATATTCTTTTTTCGTATTTCTGAACAAAACTAGGGAGCAAAGTTGGCTATACTGATGCACAGTGCATAGACACTTTGCTGATCTGATACTACTAACTAGAAGATCAGCTAGTGCCATTTCTGGCGTTACTGCGTGGGCAAAGGACAGTTGACTCCTCTGCACAATCATACAAGAAGTAGTCATTAGACAGAGCAGGGCAAGAAACATCTTCTATCATCTGATGTAAAGGTCTGGAATTCACTGGTGTTGTTATTCTGTATTATGACAACCACAGAATAGGTCTTTTTTTATGAATTTATTTTAATATCTGTCCCATTCAGAATTATTCCAGAAAATCCCACTCAGAAATATGGGAGACTCTGCTCCCCCAATGAGCAGTGACTGAATGTGATCACCGCCAGACTCAGAAAAGGGAAGGAGACAGCTCCTCTGTCTCATTACAGACTCCAGATGAACCAAGGTACACATGAATTATGCAGGAGGTAATTTGAAAAAGTTGTTTAAAAAGTTGAAGTTCTGATTATTTGTCAGCATTTTTTTTTAAATCTGCCATCTCTAGTGATAACATTTCTTTACCAGTTATTCCAGTGTTATGCATTCAAAATAACAGCTAATATTTTTCCTTACTCTTTCTTCCAAATTCTCCATTTGAAAAGCAATTAAAAGATGTCCCCAGATATTCTTCTGAGAGAGACTCAATTTTCTGATTTCAGCTGTTGACAGATATGAAGCAACATCACATAGTGGGAAAGAAAAAGAAAAAGACGAGAGAAAGAAGTCATCCCAACCTTCTGTCAGGCACTTTACAGCATAACGAGCTATGATGAAAAACAAGTCAAACACTGAGAAAACAAGAAAGCTTGGAAATTTCATCTTATTGACGGGATCGGGAGTAATTAATTATAACCCATGTGACCACTGGATGTCCCCACTGTTCCTCAAATGCAGCACAGACACCATCTACCTGGCAGTTACAAAACCAGCAGACCTGACAAAGAGCAGGGAGTGTGCAAAGACACAGGTAGTGATGATTCCCATAGTAATCAAATCCCCAACACATGCAGATGCACACATGCGCCCGCATGTGCAGGAGCAAACCGCAGAGCAGGGGAACAGCAGATCACACACGTCGAGAGAGAAACACTCTTTGAATACACTTTCCACCAAGTTCACTTGGTGTCGACTTGATGCTTAATAATGCAACGCCAAGTGAGGCTGGGTGACAGATCCTCAGAGGGAGCCTGGAAAGCAGAGTTACTTCTGAGGAGATGTGCAGGGAGCCTGGATTAGAGTGTGGCATGCAATGGGCCAAACGGAAAAGACCCTCGTGCCATAACAAGTGAGAGGAAATGTGAGCAGGAGCAGGGGTGCCAGCACAAGACTACTGAGCAACTGACAGTCAAAAGCATCCAGAAGAGCTGAAATAACAAAAGAACAACTGTAACGCCATGGGGTGCTCTTCATATCAAAGCTTTGAGGGCACTGGTGGGATGAAAGCTGGAGAAGGCAAAGGAAAACAAAAACAAACCCCAAAATACACCAGGAAGACTACTTCTACACATCCTTCTTTTGAGGTCAGGTCATATGAGAGGTTTAAGTTCATATGAAGGTGTAGGAAGCTGAGGTGTTAGCAGCAACTAATTTTTATTTATTTTGTCACGTGACAGAAAGCCAGACCCAATTCTGCCATCAAGGAAGGACCAAGTGCCTTGCTTACTATGATAAAAAGGGAAGAGATCATCCTATTTTTTAATGGAAGGAATTTCCTAATAGATTCAAAAGCAAATTTCAAATCAACTATGTGTTTATTTTGTGGACTTGGAAAGCTCAAGCTCTGATAGCTCATGACTTATTTCACACTTGTGATGAGAGGCTACACCACAAAAAGCACCAGATTCCTCCTCTGTCGACACCTCCTTTTATTAGCGCAGCTCACTGATGTTAGATGTTGAACTACAAAGCTATGGGAAGGGCAGCAGATGCTCATACAAAATAATATTTGAAGAGTTTGCACTCTATGAAGGTGATCTGTGAGTTTATTCTCTCTCCTCCATCCTCTTTCCCCTTCCTACCACTTCTAGAAGCCTGATCAGTGAGGAGTCGGCTGACTTCACCTCGGACTTCAAACAGCAAGGCATAAAAAACCTGCAAGAGCACAAACACTAGCAGAGGGATACTAAAACCAAATATAAACTGAAAACAAGTACCTAAATCGTACAGTTCACTAGAACATGCTGAACTGGCAATTAGTATTACGTTTAGTTATTATTTGTATTCTGATTAGTTACTTAAGCTATTGGGACAAATAGAAACACAGAACTAAGGATAACTCCTTCAGCCTGGATGCCTGGAAGGGTTTACCAGAAGGGTTTCATGTTTTGTTCTGTATTTTTTTTCCCCTCACGCACCGTTAGAAGGATGACTGGTCTGACACACTGTGGATATTCTTTTGTTCAGATTTCAGATGTTCACAAAACAGAGCTGCACTGAAAAGGCAGGGTTTTTTTTAGGGGGAGAGCCCTGGGGGAGGGAAGTGCATGAATATATTTGAATAATAAATTAATTTGAGAATTTCATGGTTTGCAATTAAATTAATTAGGTACTCTGAATTACTGGCCAGTGACTCTTCAAGCTTGTTCTACTCGGTTTGAAGTGATGTATATACACAAATGTGCCAGAAAACCTAGATAGCTTTTGTTCCCTCCCCTGGATCTCATCTATACTTTCAGATCAGCAACTGACCATAATACATATGCTTTGTATGAAGAATAAAATGGATAAAGTGATTTGCTGAGATTTCACAATAGTAATAAAAAATTGTTACCTGTTAGGCTGACTTCTTGTAGTCAACGCTCTCTTTTGCAGCATGTTGTCTGACAGAGACAATTCATTGTGTACGTTTCAGCCTTCCAAAATAGGAGTTACTATCATGACTCTTCATCCAAAGATCTGAGATTGCTTAAAAATGTCAGGGATGCTTTATGACAGCTGTTCAAATTCTGAGCAGTTTCTTTATAGCTTTTGGCTCTAAAGGAGGATAAGTAACATATCTAATCCCAAGACCTGATTACTTTTCCAGGTTTAAAATGGAGACTGCACTCTCATTTTTAGACTTGTTGTTGGAAAGCTGGTTCTCTGGCACCTCCTCCACTCTCAAGATTTTACGTGTCCACTTGACTCCAAGCTGAAGTCAAGTAAGAGTGCTCTGCACTCTCCAGCACTCAGCTTTTTGCATCTTAATCAGGTGCTACAATTAGAAGTTAGCCATAATTAAGGTCTATGTAAGTTTAGGAAAAAATAATAGAAAAAAATATCAAGAAACAGTTAAAATCCATTGAGCCAAACATTTTGGGACCCAAAAGTTTAAGATCCCATCCACTCTCTTTGCCCTAGAGCCCACAGAAGGAAGAGTTTAGCCTATAGTCTTATGGCTGTGATAGTAAGATAGACCCTTCAGAATCAGTCTGATTCCTCAAATTTTAATATTATCACAGTCTGAAAATTGTAAGGCCCACTATGGAGTAATTTAAATTAAATCTTTAGCCATTACAGATACAACTAAGCCCCATTAGTGTTTACAAAGAATTACCAGACTCGTAGGAATTATACTTAGGTAAAGAAAACAAAACCTATCGAGCCATTTCTAGGGTCCTCCTGAGTGCCTCCACAGAAAAGGTTTTGCCCATGCAAGCTGGAAGACAATTGAATGGAGAAGTATTAAAAGGTGTCCACAGAATTAAAACAAATGGCTTAGGCCAAGTTTGCTCATACCTTTATTCTACGGCATTTGTTCCTTATCAGCTGTTAATTTAGCAGAGAAGAATTTGGCCCAGAGTTGCTACAGTTATATCTGATTAAGTTTTAACTAATCTTGTGTGATAGAAAATGCATGCATGAAATTGCTATGTAGTCCAGCCTGAAACATTCATAATGCCTTGACAGAGCCCTTTAAGCATGATAAACTAGAACAAGACTACACAGTAAATCCTGTCTTGCACTAAGGAGTCTTACAAATTCACTTTTAATTTTTATAAACAGATTGCTTCTTGGGTTGTTATTATTAGTGTGAGCTGGACAGCTTGAATTAGAGAATAATTTATTCCCTGTGCATTTCTAATTACAGAAAAGAGGTTCACTCACTGACACACTTGTCCGTCTTGTTCTTTCCTGTCTTTCAGGCATGGCTGATTGCAGTTAAATAGACAGACCAGCACAAACTGCATAAGAAACACAACTCTGTCAAAAAAGGACTGAAGTGTTACCATTAATTATTCTGGACCATGTGCTCATTTACAACAGATCTAACATAAGAAATATTCTCAGAGGTGTCAAACAGCCTCAGTTCCATAGGTGCATGGGGGTAGCACTGACTAAATGTTTGAGTGACTGGTAGGATGTGACCTGCCAGAGACCCTTGAAGCCTGGGGATTTCATGTGCAATTTGTGTTTCAGCATTCAATAGATAATTTAAATTGGGCCACTCTCTCTGAGCATTTCTGAAGGATCTACATGCCTGAGCCTGTGTCGGAACCACACAAGTATCTCAAAAAAAGAAAAAAAAAAAAAGGCATAGGCATTTATGAGCATCTGCGCAAGTGATTATTTGGAATTCACTGCATCTTAAAAAGGCTCAAAGAAAGTGAAAATATTGTTTTCTAAAGAATGTCGAAAGGTAGGCGTAACAATCCCTGTGTGCATAGCAAGATAGCTTGAAAATGCTAACTGGGGGAAAGAACAAAAACAAAATTACCATGATTTAGTTAACCCTCACTACAACAGGGGCTGTTATTTTAAATAACTGAGCAGAGAATAGTCCACTTTAGCCATTAATCAGATGAACAAACTTTGCAAAAGCAAGAATCAATTGATTGGTAATTCACATTGGAACTGAAAAGAAAAGAAGCACAGGATTTACTAAGTTATACTCTTCAATTATTTCAGCCAGAACTACAAGAGTACCCTCTTTCTGGTCAATTTTTTTAAAATACAAGAAATATGTACTTTAGGTGTGCCCTCACTGCCACTGTATTTAGTCTTTTTAACATCTATGCTATCTAACAGACAAGACCTTCATCCACTCTCACATATTCTCATAAACATGAATTTCCTACCCCAAGCAAGGAGCAGCAATCAAAAGCTCTTCCATAATGAAGCAACACCATTTTCAAATAGGTAATAATCGCCTTCCTCCCCTCTTGGTACAGTTTGCTGCTCTCTCTGTTGTTGAAACTATTTGCTTATTTTTGCAAGACCTGCATTATTTCTGTACTTGGATCTCTGCAATGTAGTTTCTCCCTTAAAGTCACAGACATTCCCTAGCTCTTTTTCACAGAATATGTAAGGCAGAACTTTTTGCTGCTTGAGGTTTTACACAATATTCTCACCATTAAAGTTTAGCTTACAAACAGCTTACGCTTAAAGAGCGTTTCCACTAAATGACAGCTCTTTACAAACAGTGACAAAGCTTGTTGAGGGGGTTATCATCTGTCAGCATGATATTAAGATCTCTCAGGTTTTTCACTTGAATATTTTAAAAAGGAACAATTTCAAGACAATAGGAAAACTCTGTGAGCCAAGGTAAAGAAATTCAGAATTGCATGTAATGCTGGATTTGCTTTCAAGTGGCATCCTCTTGCAACCTTTGGTTTAATATTCAACATTTGTTTTGAATTTATGATTTTGCTTGGTATCAAAGATTGCCTCTTTCTGCCAGATAAATAGACAGTATCTTCATATTGTATTCATTGACCATCCGAAAAACAAAGCTGAGAACTTGCTGTGCCTTTTTACTAAGTGCTACTATAACTACTATCCCCAACCTCATCAGCGATCTTGCTTCTGAAGTTCACATGACATGACAATGAAAGCACTCAGGATCTGGTTTCAAAAAGATGTTTTTCACCAGGTGACAAAGCAGCTAGGACAAACATTGACTGCTTTAAAGTTTTTTTTGTTGGTTCTGTGCCCTTCCTTCTCCCCCTCTCTGGCAGCTGGGTTTTTTGGTTGGTTTGTTAAGTGTTTCAGATTTCAAAACATTTCTTCTGATCTGAAAGGGAATTTTTTTTTTTTTTTAATAATAAAATGAGCATCCGGAAAATATGCACACCTACATTCAGTCTCCATCCAGTCAGCACACTTGGCTGGGTATACAAGACAGTTTCAAAACCTCTGTTCTAAGCTAAGCTGTTCCAGATGTGATAGAGCAAGCACTTAAACAGGAGTTTCCCATATTAACAGGAAAGAAGCCTAACCCTCAAAATGTAAAGTTAATATCTGCAATACTTTCTAGACATGTTCATTTTTTCAGAAGTGTATTAGGTAATTGGAATGAGCATATTTTGGCTCGACACAAAATCCTGGTGTTTGGAAAGGTGGTGGACTACCCCTCAACCAAACTGTAAGTATGCCTAGTCTACATTTTTTATTTGATCTGGAAGACAAAACAAAACAACAAAAAACCCAACCCCAAACCAAACAAATGACACCCTCCCAAGAAAAAAAAAAAACACCAAACCAACCTCCAAACCAAAACAAAGTAGGAAAAGATGCTGGTCATACAATAGTTTTAAAAAAGTTTCTGCTAATTTTATTTTTGAGAGCATGTATCCCCCAACAAAATGTGTAGACTGTATCTACGATTTGGTAGTCTTAGGGTGCATTATCCAGTACGCTGCAGAGATGAAGTGTCTTCAAAACACTGAAAAAATCATTGTCAGAGCAGTTCCTTTCAGTCTTACGAGCATTGAGTATTAGAACTGATTAACTAACTTTAAAGAGTCAACACCAGTACTAGTATACTAGATAAGGTTCAGCTGTCAACCTTCTCTGAATCAAGGAAATCTATACTTACAGTTACAGACAGATACTGAAACTAGAAGAATTTAAAGTACTACACCAACAGAATACGACTTCTGTGGTGAGACTTTCTAAAGACCAGGTAGATAGAAAGGCAAAGGTCATTTTTATTCTATTCAGAACAGAGACATGATGAGGAAACTTGTGAATTTTTTATTTTTTTTTTTTTTAAAGATGAAATAAAAGCAGTCTTTCAAAACATCCTCTGGAAGGTAGCTGTATTTGTGCTTGCCAAGGCAAATCTAGTACATGTTATAGCAAACAGACACCACACTGAAGTCTAAAAGCTTTAGTTCTGCTCTGCAGCTCTGGTCTAGGGCCTCAAGATAGGCACTCTCCTACCTCAGCTTTCCAACTCAGAGTTCCCACGGAAGCTGAACAAGACTGATTTTCATATCAAGTGGGTCACGCACCTCTTTCTTCCATCACTGGCAGAAAGCAAGCGATTCTAGAAAATTTACAGGAACTTTCAAGATGCAACAGTAGCTCCAACTAAAAGAAGGGGAAAGAAATCGAGCGCAGACCCAGACAGCTCAGTTTAATGCTGTAAAATTACCACCAAGGTATTTTAGTCAGACACACTCAAGGTTCTTTACCAAAAAAAAGCCTTCTGAATGTTATTATTCCTTTCATACCTAGGGAACCTGACTGAAAGAGATTACATAACTTGCACAAGGACACTCAAAGCCTATGTAATGTCTGATCTGGGTTCTACCTTCTGACTAATACTGCTGAGTCTTAACAACTCCCTCTTTCCTCTGCAAAGCTGCAGGCTTCAGCAAACAAAGCATTCCTTATAGCTAATTGGTATTACATGGAAACTCAACTGCTCTTATTTACAAAACTACAGATTTATGTCAAGCAAAGCCAATTATGCTTAATGTTTAAACTATTGCAGGTGCTCAATGACATTGTTGCTAGGCAGTAGAAGTGAAATTGCTCTTTTAATGCATCTTGTTCCAACTGGGAGCATGTGTTTTATCATCAGTGCAAACTTAACAGATGGAGATCTTAATCCTCTCCATCGAGCTTTCTTCACCCTCCCTCACTCAAAATGGTGTCCCATGCATTTAGACTTAACTGAGGTGCTCAATGAACTGCCTGGGACAGAACTTGTATTTTTTGTATGTGCATACATGAATACAGTATAAACCAGACATTTAACCCTTAAAACAATCCCCAAAACTGTACCGGCAGTAATCAGCAATACATATGGCTATTCGGGGTTAGTAATGACCTCTGCTGAGCACAGCACCTACTGAAATAGTTATAACCAGAGCTGATAGACAGCACAAAAGCAGTTTCTTTCAAAGTCAAGACTGAATCTACAGAGTCCTTTATACTAATTTCATTGTGTGCTGGGACAAGATTTACAAAATTTAGGCAGTACTCAAAGTACAAGACTGAACTAGTATGTTTCTGGTCACTCCTAACCTCAATTAGGAGACAACTTTTTCCACAATAAATTTCAAAACTATAATCCTTTATGGTCAGGATTAAAACATGCATATCTTAGATTTATTTTGTGCAAAGAAACATCAACAGGTGACCTCAAACACAGGCAATCAGATCTGAATGTTTTGCTATCTCTCATGAAAACTGCCATAGATCAACAAAATGCTGAACAAAAGAAGGCTATTCTAACACTTTCCAGCTGCTTCTTATATTATTTCATATATTCACACATCTCCTTATTTTTTCTGTCCCCTCATTTTTTCTAATGTATTAAACCAGATGTAAAAAGCAACTTCTTTCAAAGTCAAGACCAAACCTATGGAGTCCTTTATATTAATTTCACTGTGTGCTGATACAAGATTTATAAAATTTAGGCAGTGCTCTGAAAGTACAAAGGATTCCATCAGCTTTGTATGGAGTCCCAGATGCTGCAGTTCAAGAAGCATCCCTGCCTGTTGGGTATAACTGCTAAATTGCTCTGTCACAACAGCGAGCGTGATTGATAGACTTTTACATATAACTTCCTCTGCACCACCAGCTGAAATAAGCCAAAATCCAGCAATCAGTACCCCTTTTCTTTTGCCATCCATCCAAAAGGCCAAATTCTTAACTAAACCTGATAGAAAAAGCCTTCCCTCTAGTCCATGTGACTAAGGCAGAGAGTTTTCAGTACTCAACTATTCATCCCAAAGCCCATTCTAACCCATATCTTCCAGAATACCTCTTTATGATGGCTACTCAACTGCTTCCTTCTCCATTGCTTAAAGCCTTTCTTGCATGATTACATGACAGAGAGGTCCTGTCCAGGGAGTTAACTAATCCTCTTTTTCTTGCAGAATGATCTTCATCAGACAATTAAATTGCAATAGCTGCATTCCGTTCTCTGCTGTCATCTGTTCTCACATTTTGATTTCGGGGGCGGGGGGGGGCGGAGAAAAAAGGTCTTAGGGTCTTAGGAAGTTTGAGATCATTCAGCCTGAGCATGCACCAGAGGAAACATTTTATCTTAAAAGAAAGTTAGGTTTCCTGTTCTTGATGTAAATGGTTCCAAACTGCTTTTATTTTTGCAGTTAAAAAAAAAAAATCATTAGGTGTTAAAAGCAACTCCAGCCCAATTATAGTCACTGGCTCACATCTTAGATTTTTACTCTTTTATTGCATAGTTCTTTTCCATTTGTGTATAACTCTCAAATGCATTGACAGAGACCACATACCTCTTGTCAGCATACTCCAGCCAGCATCTTTGCAGTTTTTCTGTGCCGAGACAAAGGTCAAGTCAAGCATTCAGGAATTTCTCACTTTTTCTTTATGGAAAGAAACTAGGAGTTTCCGTGGCTTAAAGCTGGGTTTATTGCAATACAAATACCATTTAGAAAATAATACCTTACAAGCAAATAATTGTCAGTTGGGATGGACAGATTTACTCAAATATGTGGAAATTAGTCTGCCTCCCATTCTCCGGTGCCCTTGGGGACTAGGTCCTTCACCCTTTCACTGCCACTGTGTCTCCCTCTCACAGCCCCAGCACCAGCCCAGCTTATGCAGTCACTTTTGGAGAAAGAGGGTCTCTCTTGCTGGCAAGGCAAGAGCCAGGGCAAAGCAAGCAAGCAGCCTTTTTTCCCTCAACACCACTTCTTACAGAGCAGAGTTGTACACTCAGCTCTGCCATCAAGGCATGACATCCCACACCAGTCAGAAAGCACACCTTTGACATGGATGACCATTTCAGATGAACCTGTATGAAGATATACTTACTTCTTCCATCTTCACCAGTGCATCCTAGGATCACATTCTCTTTTACCACAAAGGAAGATATTAAACAAGTTCCACAAAAAACTAGCTTCCAGATGGGTACCTCCCCTTTCTACAATATCTGTTGCCATCTGGGCTTTAACAGGTCCCTCATCCACCTTGTAGCTCTTCTGACCCTGATCTCCATCTTCACAAGTTATTTCCCATGGGACATGTCAAATGTTTTACTGAAATCAAGGCAGATCATGTCTATTATGCTTTGTTTAGCAAATGAATTCTCATTGCACACAGACATTAAGGTAGTCTGGCAAATCTACCTTTGATACATTTGTGTTGCATTTTAGTCAATTTTCCTTTTATCTCATAACTTTAAATATTCTCTTTTAATTTAAAAAAAAAAAAACCAAACCTTAAATACCAGTGAGATCAAACTAACAGCTCCTGACTGCCTGCCTTCCTACTTCTTAGATGTATTTACTACATTTTTCTCCCCCTCCTGCAATGCTCAACCCCAGCTTACAGCATTAAATATGGTTAATGGTGGAGAGATGTTTTCCTTTGCCAGCTCTTTCATAGTTTCAGCTCACAAACTACCCTCTGTGTCACTTCAGTGACTTTAATGTAGTTTCTCCTGCGGTAGAGCATTCCTCATATCTAACAAGCATTCTGGCTTGACTACCACTTCCAATACAAACATCTTGATATCAAAGTGCTCCTTTAGTTTTTGGGTTCAATATGTTTCCTTATCACATAAAGACCCCACTTCCATACTCACTCTCTTTAGCAAAAAACTTAAAAAAAAAAAAAAGTTAAATGCTAGATTAGCATCGCTCGCTATACCCAAGTCAGCCAATTTGGGGAGTGTTTAACATTGTTTAGATCTTTAAAGTGGAATGCATTTTACTAATAATTTTTTCTCCCATTTCCAACTGCATCTACCCTTTCCCAGTCTTCTTTTCCTAACTCCCTTCACCCCCTTCAACTGGTCTACAATTAGTAATTTTGATGTAAATAAGTTCTAGTCTCCAGTTCTCCTACTAGCAATTTTCTGTATATCATCCTTTAGGAATGACAAATCTGACAGCAGTTCTGCCAAGTAAGAGACTATATGCCTCAGCATCAATGTTTCATGACATACTTTATGGACTTATTACTGGTATATAGTTTCTGGTATATAGTTTCTAGTATATTTTTGGTAGATCTCAAAGCAATTTGCAAAGAAGGTTAGTATGGCTGTGTCCACTTTACTGATGGGGAAACTAAGGTAAAGAAGCAACTTGCTGAAGGCTGGGTAGCAGATAAGTAGCGTAGCCAAGAATAGTACACAAGTCTCCCGCCTTTGCAAGCATCAACCAGCCAATACCAGACTCCAAAATTATTTGTAAATGATACTGTCACAAAGTAATTTGCAAACAAACGTATACATGAGTTTATTAATTTTGAACCATTACTAAGTACAAATACATGTGGATACCTCTTTATTTCCCTATAGAGATTAAAAACCTCTCTCCACGATCCATGCCAAGCAGTGAGCTCTCATAGTCCTCGACGTGCATTATGACAGTGCAGCATCCTACGAGGCCAAATCCTACGACAACTGCTATTTTGTAAACTTATAAATAACATTATTATTCCTAAGATAATTCATAAATACACTGGCAGTTCCACTTAAGTATGCTAGGTAATTTATCATTAGAAAGCTGGTTGGTAACACAATTAAAATTTCAAACAATGGTGAAATTTTGTCAGGTTTTCTCCATAGGAGACAAAATGGGAGAACTTTCCAGGACACTATCATAATGCTTGATGGCTTTTTCATGCTTCAGAAGTTTTTCTTCAGGAAGACTTCCTCTGAATTCATTGGTGTATTTCTGATTCAGATTGCTGTATCTGGGAGGGAGGATAGGGAAGGAAAATACTGAAATAATCATCCTTTCTGGGATTAGCTTCACCCATTGTTTATTAGGTAATATTTTGCAAGTTACAGGGCCTTCTGGGTCCTGGACTTCTAAGCAGCCAAAAGAATAAAATAGTGGTATGTGCTTTCCTAGAATCTTTCAGAACTTCAGGATGAGAAGTGCCAAATGGGATGTAGGTGTTAATAAGAGCTGTAATGTGTCATTTTAACAAATTTAAAAAAGAAACATGCTTTTTTCCTCAGAGAAATTTTTAGTCTATTTTTTCTAATTCAGAGTTTTAAAGCCTGATTTCCCCCCACCCCTAAATCAGTGTTTATCTGAATAGTCCTCACCCTTTTTTCTCCACTCTGGAAGAATTCTTATCCAGCACAAAATGAAGCAATTGCATTTGACTTCAGAAAAACATATTTCATGTAGGTTTTGGTTGTCTTATTGAAAAATGAGGTACCTTCATTTTGAAGTGAAATACCAATTTGAAATACAATTTTTTTTTTTTTTAGGAAGACTGGAGGTCAACAAATTTCCTCATAAAATATGTTAAATTGTGGCAAAATTATTTGTGAGCTCAACCCAATTTTATGGCCACTTTTTGACAACCAAAACCTTTTAGTTTTCAGCAGTAAGTGTTACAAATGAAAACTGCATTTTACAGAGGAAAAAAAAAAAATCCCATTTTATAAAAGGGAAACAAAGTACATGCAGAAGAAACATTTCAGTCATAACTCAGGTCACATTTAAAATAAGAGAATCAAGAACTACCCACCAGAATAAATAGACACTTGTGTCTCAGGTTACATTGAAATAATTGACAAGACACTATAGTAATCTTTGGTGCCGCAAAGTTAGTGCACTCTTTTTCTCAAGAGTTCTAGAAGTACACTGCCCTTGGAAATTTTCTATTATTGTCATTATCAAATCACTACTTTGTCAAGGTTTCTGAAGGATTTCCATAGAATTGCAGCCCAATGTCTAAGAGAGAATGCCACTTGCATGTGACCTTTCCCCACTCATGGTGACACAGGTTGCTCCCCTCCCTTGTTCTTAGCTACAAGTATTACTTATAACACTGACAACAGAAAGTTAATTGTGGTTAAATAATTTATTCTGGAATACAAGAGGCAGACCAACTTTCAAACCACTGTGGATGTAAAAGGGGATTGCAGTTGTGAGTTCCTTGCATTTTGCAGGCAATATGCAGGCATTAAACCTAGGCTCTACAGGTGGCCTAAAATTGCTTCCTATGCGGGGGCTAACTGGGGCAATTCCATTGTATCCAGCAGAAAGTTGCTTTTATCTCATTGCCCAGTAGAGTATCAGAAAGTATTTCAGGGTTATTCTGTTGAAACCACTGCATACAGCATTAACCAGTAGCAGTCTGCTGTTTTCTTGCAGCCCCTTTGCCTACTGTCCTAAACTACAGATGTAAACTCATTGAGACAACAGCAATGTTTTCTACGTATTGGTACAAAGCCAAGTGCAGTGGAGGTCAGTTCTATGATAGAGACATCTTGGTGCTGTGATCTAAACTCCATACCAACATATTGATGTCCTTCTGTAAAGAACAGGATGCTCTTCTTTCTTCAAGGCATTTTCATACTAATAAAGACCTCTTAAATATTTAAGGATAATTACACCATTTTTTTTTTTTTTTATAACCTTACCACATAATTTTTACTGTGAAATCTCTCTCCTCAAGGCAGATGAAAAATACTGAAGTCTGAACCCTGAACGATAACATATGATCTATCACTACCAATTCTTTATTACACACTAGTTTACAGGTTTTGCAAGAATTTCTACCCATATCTACAAATGAAACATCAAGCTTTCATTTTCTCACACATACCTGTGTGCAATGGTCCAGAACCCCAGGGTGTTCACTGTCATTAAGGAAGCCAAGAAGAAGAAGAATCTCTCCAATTTACCTTCATGCAGCAAGTGTGGAAACCAGTTGCCTGGCACAGCAGATATTTGAAGCAGAATTAGTTTACCTTGCAGGATGAGACGTGGCTTATATGAAAGACACGAAGATAACTTTGTGTAGGACACAATCACAGCAGGTGCTTTGAACCCCCCCGTAGCTCTTTACACAGACTTCATTCTCACAGCATTTATGTTTTTTTGAGTCTACATTGTACTTTGCTTCTGCTTTGCAGACAGGCGATAGAGATCTAGAGAAACTAAAGAACTTTCCTAACAAATCTGAAGCATACTGGAAAACCTAACTCTGCACAGCTACTACTGTAATGATTGGGCCATCTTCCCTCTGTATTATCCTGTGCACGTAGCTAAATGAATGTCAAATGTGAAAATTTTAGGAAGAGCTAGAGTTAAGGTGGTCTGTAGAAATCCTTTTTCACATCTCTCATGCTTTTAATAGGCCCTTCTTAAGAAAAAACAAACCAAACCAAACGCCAAAACATGCAGAAAAAGCCTTTGTTCAGTGCCTTGGACGGTGCTCCATCACCAAGATGCTACCTGACATTTTACTTCACCTTTCTTTATAGCTGCCTTTAGCCATGAGCCTGCAACGTGTCCTTGTCTTGCACACGGCATTTATTTGCATGAATCAAACCTTTTTCTACCAAGGCTTTTGGCAATAGTGTCTGGGACTTTTTGGCAGCTTAAACTCCATTCAGCAGAGGATAGTACCACCTATATACATGCAGAGTCTTCCCTGCCTGTATTTTTGTGTGCTTTAGTTTGCAACTGTATTGCTTTTGATGTCCATTGCAACCAGCCTGCAACCAAGCTCAGGTAGTAAATAACTATGGAAATCAAGATGCTTAAAAAGAAAGCCAGCCCCAGTCAGCCTGCATTTGAAGACAATCAGTACCTGAAGTACCATAATCAACTACAGCAAAAACACAAAACCAAGGTGAAAAAGAAGTTACAGTAGATATAGAATATCAGAGAGAGATCTACAGTGCTGTAACGACCTTTTTACATTATTTGGGAATACAGGATATTTATTGCCTTTGAAGAAGAGAGACTGTCTTCATTAGCAAGTAGTGAAGTGCAACAGGAGCAAACGCAGAGCGTGAAACAGCTGGTGCTGAGAACGTGATGTCCACACTATACACAGCTCAGGGGGGGTTCACATAGACCAGTTCCCACTAACAGCTCGAACACGTCAGGCACAAGCATTTTTTTGGTTTAGTTCCAGCCAAAAGGAATGCAGGTTTTTCATATTCCAAGATCATGCTGTGATGCAAATCAGAGGTGATCAGGAGATTCAGATCAAAAAAGCACTCCTGAT